>NW_027193055.1:0-100000 GCF_949987515.2 Delphinus delphis
TTAGGTATTCTTCCTTCAGCTAAAACATGCATGTGGAACCCAGAGTATGATCAACCGTGTGATCGGGAGACGTGTTCAAATATGTCTCAGTTTTCGTACCCTGGTACTCGGGTGCAACATTCCAGACGCTTTACTAATACTCTCCCGACTTGGAGAGTCAGTCCCTTTAACCTCCTGTTTGGCCCAGTTTGCAATTTCTGCGGAAGATGAACAGGAATAGTGAGAACCAATGAGAGACTAGCTGGAGGTGTCTGGACGGGCAAATTTAACTCTCATTTCCCACCAGGAAGAGGAATTAACCAAAGGCTCAGCGTGCCGTCCCGGAACCAGATTAGGGCCTGAAGCCATACTGTGGTGTTGCGGCCAGCTCAAAAGAAAGCGAGTTGAAGAAAGGAGCTCAGGGGCACTGTAATTCACAAACCTGCAGAGTTATAAATGACAGCTATCGTCCAAAAATAGACTGAAGTAAGGCTGCCAAGAGGACTTGAAAGCGGGGCAGAATTGCAGGAAACCGATTTCAGGAGGTAGACTGGAATTGCATTGAAAGCATAGGAAAAGAGGCAGAACGTCCACAATGATGCACTTGGCCAAAAAGGGTGTATGCGTTTTTTCCTGAATATATTCAGGAAAAAACGCATACGCCCTTTTTGGCCAACCAAGCAAGCTGGCAAAGGAAATCTGCACTACAATGAAGTCTCACTTCCCCCCGGTCAAAAGGGCCATCTGAAAAAAGTGTAAAATCCAGAAGGTCAGGACAGGCCATGGAGAACTGGGAGCCTTGTTATTCTGAAGGGCGGGATGTAAATTGCCAAGAACCACTCGAGAGAAGTGTATGGTGTTAAATGAAACATCTAAAAAACAAAGCAACAGAGCCTAGGGCACTGCCACTTATGGTCCTATAGCTTAGGGAAATTAAAATCAAAAAGACACAGCCACCCCAAAGTTTGGGACGCCTCTGTTTACAAGAACCTCGTTTACAGTACAAGTTCAACATCGCAGAAAGTGAAAAATGGATAAAGAAGTTGTGGTATTTACTTACAAAGCAATATCACTCAGCAATGAAATCTGTGTCATCAGGCCCTTAGCAGCACAATGAGTGGATTCAGGTATGATGATTCTAACTGAAATAAGTCACACAGAAAAAGAAACATCATAAGATATCAGTAATACACGGAATGTAAACTTGGCTACACAGGAACTGAATTACAGAACAGAACAGGGTCTCAAATTTAGAAAACCAACTTATGCTTGCTTAAGGGTAAAGGTGAGTTGCGGTGCTGCATAAAACCAGAGATTGAAATGAGCACAGATAAAGTTCCTTAAGCCAAATATGGAATACACAAGAGGTACTCCTTGCTCAACGAAATGGACTCAACACCGCATATTAAACGCCTAAGAATGTACCTGACTAGTAAGTATCTTAAAACCTATGGATTGCTATGTCTCCAAAAGAGAATCAAGCATGTGTACAGGGGCATAAACGCAGCAGTGATAGGATTGGAGAGGTTCGGTGAGCAAATGAAGACCCTTTGAAGTCATATTGCATGGTACCCATTACACGGGTCTCAACTCTCCAGGTTTAAGGTATTCTTCCTTCAGCTAAAACATGCATGTGGAACCCAGAGTATGATCAACCATGTGAACGGGAGACGTGTTCAAATATGTCTCAGTTTTCCTCCCCTGGTACTCGGGTGCAACATTCCAAACGCTTTACTAACACTCTCCCGACTTGGAAAGTCAGCGCCTTTAAGCTCCTGTTTGGCCCAGTTTGCAATTTCTGCGGAAGATGAACAGGAATAGCGAGAACCAATGAGAGGCTAGCTGGAGGTATCTGAACGGGCAAATTTAACTCTCATTTCCCACCAGGAAGAGGAATTAACCAAAGGCTCAGCATGCCGGGCCGGAACCAGATTAGGGCCTGAAGCCATCCTGCGGTGTTGCGGCCAGCTCACAAGAAAGCGAGTTGAAGAAAGGAGCTCAGGGGCACTGTAATTCACAAACCTGCAGAGTTATAAATGACAGCTATCGTCCAAAAATAGACTGAAGTAAGGCTGCCAAGAGGACTTGAAAGCGGGGCAGAATTGCAGGAAACCGATTTCAGGAGGTAGACTGGAATTGCATTGAAAGCATAGGAAAAGAGGCAGAACGTCCACAATGATGCACTTGGCCAAAAAGGGCGTATGCGTTTTTTCCTGAATATATTCAGGAAAAAACGCATACGCCCTTTTTGGCCAACCAAGCAAGCTTGCAAAGGAAATCTGCACTACAATGAAGTCTCACTTCCCCCCGGTCAAAAGGGCCATCTGAAAAAAGTGTAAAATCCAGAAAGGCAAGACAGGCCATGGAGAACTGGGAGCCTTGTTATGCTGATGGGCGGGATGTAAATTGCCAACAGACACTCGGGAGAAGTGTATGGTGTTTCCTGAAACATCTAAAAAACAAAGCAACAGAACCTAGGGCACTTCCACTTATGGTCCTATAGCTTAGGGAAATTAAAATCAAAAAGACACAGCCACCTCAAAGTTTGGAACGGCTCTGTTTACAAGAACCTCGTTTACAGTACAAGTTCAACATCGCAGAAAGTGAAAAATGGATAAAGAAGTTGTGGTATTTACTTACAAAGCAATATCACTCAGCAATGAAATCTGTGTCATCAGGCCCTTAGCAGCACAATGAGTGGATTCAGGTATGATGATTCTAACTGAAATAAGTCACACAGAAAAAGAAACATCATAAGATATCAGTAATACACGGAATGTAAACTTGACTACACAGGAACTGAATTACAGAACAGAACAGGGTCTCAAATTTAGAAAACCAACTTATGCTTGCTTAAGGGGAAAGGTGAGTTGGGGTGCTGCATAAAACCAGAGATTGAAATGAGCACAGATAAAGTTCCTTAAGCCAAATATGGAATAGACAAGAGCTACTCCTTGCTCAACGAAATGGACTCAACACCGCATATTAAACGCCTAAGAATGTACCTGACTAGTAAGTATCTTAAAACCTATGGATTGCTATGTCTCCGAAAGAGAATCAAGCATGTGTACAGGGGCATAAAAGCAGCAGTGATAGGATTGGAGAGGTTCGGTGAGCAAATGAAGACCCTTTGAAGTCATATTGCATGGTACCCATTCCACGGGTTTCAACTACCCGGGTTTTAGGTATTCTTCCTTCAGCTAAAACATGCATGTGGAACCCAGAGTATGATCAACCATGTGATCGGGAGACGTGTTCAAATATGTCTCAGTTTTCGTACCCTGGTACTCGGGTGCAACATTCCAGACGCTTTACTAACACTCTCCCGACTTGGAGAGTCAGTCCCTTTAACCTCCTGTTTGGCCAAGTTTGCAATTTCTGCGGAAGATGAACAGGAATAGTGAGAACCAATGAGAGACTAGCTGGAGGTGTCTGGACGGGCAAATTTAACTCTCATTTCCCACCAGGAAGAGGAATTAACCAAAGGCTCAGCGTGCCGTGCCGGAAACAGATTAGGGCCTGAAGCCATACTGTGGTGTTGCGGCCAGCTCAAAAGAAAGCGAGTTGAAGAAAGGAGCTCAGGGGCACTGTAATTCACAAACCTGCAGAGTTATAAATGACAGCTATCGTCCAAAAATAGACTGAAGTAAGGCTGCCAAGAGGACTTGAAAGCGGGGCAGAATTGCAGGAAACCGATTTCAGGAGGTAGACTGGAATTGCATTGAAAGCATAGGAAAAGAGGCAGAACGTCCACAATGATGCACTTGGCCAAAAAGGGCGTATGCGTTTTTTCCTGAATATATTCAGGAAAAAACGCATACGCCCTTTTTGGCCAACCAAGCAAGCTGGCAAAGGAAATCTGCACTACAATGAAGTCTCACTTCCCCCCGGTCAAAAGGGCCATCTGAAAAAAGTGTAAAATCCAGAAGGTCAGGACAGGCCATGGAGAACTGGGAGCCTTGTTATTCTGAAGGGCGGGATGTAAATTGCCAAGAACCACTCGAGAGAAGTGTATGGTGTTAAATGAAACATCTAAAAAACAAAGCAACAGAGCCTAGGGCACTGCCACTTATGGTCCTATAGCTTACGGAAATTAAAATCAAAAAGACACAGCCACCCCAAAGTTTGGGACGCCTCTGTTTACAAGAACCTCGTTTACAGTACAAGTTCAACATCGCAGAAAGTGAAAAATGGATAAAGAAGTTGTGGTATTTACTTACAAAGCAATATCACTCAGCAATGAAATCTGTGTCATCAGGCCCTTAGCAGCACAATGAGTGGATTCAGGTATGATGATTCTAACTGAAATAAGTCACACAGAAAAAGAAACATCATAAGATATCAGTAATACACGGAATGTAAACTTGGCTACACAGGAACTGAATTACAGAACAGAACAGGGTCTCAAATTTAGAAAACCAACTTATGCTTGCTTAAGGGTAAAGGTGAGTTGCGGTGCTGCATAAAACCAGAGATTGAAATGAGCACAGATAAAGTTCCTTAAGCCAAATATGGAATAGACAAGAGCTACTCCTTGCTCAACGAAATGGACTCAACACCGCATATTAAACGCCTAAGAATGTACCTGACTAGTAAGTATCTTAAAACCTATGGATTGCTATGTCTCCAAAAGAGAATCAAGCATGTGTACAGGGGCATAAACGCAGCAGTGATAGGATTGGAGAGGTTCGGTGAGCAAATGAAGACCCTTTGAAGTCATATTGCATGGTACCCATTACACGGGTCTCAACTCTCCAGGTTTAAGGTATTCTTCCTTCAGCTAAAACATGCATGTGGAACCCAGAGTATGATCAACCATGTGAACGGGAGACGTGTTCAAATATGTCTCAGTTTTCCTCCCCTGGTACTCGGGTGCAACATTCCAAACGCTTTACTAACACTCTCCCGACTTGGAAAGTCAGTGCCTTTAAGCTCCTGTTTGGCCCAGTTTGCAATTTCTGCGGAAGATGAACAGGAATAGCGAGAACCAATGAGAGGCTAGCTGGAGGTATCTGAACGGGCAAATTTAACTCTCATTTCCCACCAGGAAGAGGAATTAACCAAAGGCTCAGCATGCCGGGCCGGAACCAGATTAGGGCCTGAAGCCATCCTGCGGTGTTGCGGCCAGGTCACAAGAAAGCGAGTTGAAGAAAGGAGCTTAGGGGCACTGTAATTCACAAACCTGCAGAGTTATAAATGACAGCTATCGTCCAAAAATAGACTGAAGTAAGGCTGCCAAGAGGACTTGAAAGCGGGGCAGAATTGCAGGAAACCGATTTCAGGAGGTAGACTGGAATTGCATTGAAAGCATAGGAAAAGAGGCAGAACGTCCACAATGATGCACTTGGCCAAAAAGGGCGTATGCGTTTTTTCCTGAATATATTCAGGAAAAAACGCATACGCCCTTTTTGGCCAACCAAGCAAGCTTGCAAAGGAAATCTGCACTACAATGAAGTCTCACTTCCCCCCGGTCAAAAGGGCCATCTGAAAAAAGTGTAAAATCCAGAAAGGCAGGACAGGCCATGGAAAATGGGAGCCTTGTTATGCTGAAGGTCGGCATGTAAATTGCCAACAACCACTCCGGAGAAGTGTATGGTGTTTCGTGAAACATCTAAAAAACAAAGCAACAGAGCCTAGGGCACTTCCACTTATGGTCCTATAGCTTAGGGAATTTAAAATCAAAAAGACACAGCCACCCCAAAGTTTGGAACGGCTCTGTTTACAAGAACCTCGTTTACAGTACAAGTTCAACATCGCAGAAAGTGAAAAATGGATAAAGAAGTTGTGGTATTTACTTACAAAGCAATATCACTCAGCAATGAAATCTGTGTCATCAGGCCCTTAGCAGCACAATGAGTGGATTCAGGTATGATGATTCTAACTGAAATAAGTCACACAGAAAAAGAAACATCATAAGATATCAGTAATACACGGAATGGAAACTTGGCTACACAGGAACTGAATTACAGAACAGAACAGGGTCTCAAATTTAGAAAACCAACTTATTCTTGCTTAAAGGTAAAGGTGAGTTGGGGTGCTGCATAAAACCAGAGATTGAAATGAGCACAGATAAAGTTCCTTAAGTCAAATATGGAATAGACAAGAGCTACTCCTTGCTCAACGAAATGGACTCAACACCGCATATTAAACGCCTAAGAATGTACCTGACTAGTAAGTATCGTAAAACCTATGGATTGCTATGTCTCCGAAAGAGAATCAAGCATGTGTACAGGGGCATAAACGCAGCAGTGATAGGACTGGAGAGGTTCGGTGAGCAAATGAAGACCCTTTGAAGTCATATTGCATGGTACCCATTCCACGGGTTTCAACTACCCAGGTTTAAGGTATTCTTCCTTCAGCTAAAACATGCATGTGGAACCTAGAGTATGATCAACCATGTGATCGGGAGACGTGTTCAAATATGTCTCAGTTTTCGTACCCTGGTACTCGGGTGCAACATTCCAGACGCTTTACTAACACTCTCCCGACTTGGAGAGTCAGTCCCTTTAACCTCCTGTTTGGCCCAGTTTGCAATTTCTGCGGAAGATGAACAGGAATAGCGAGAACCAATGAGAGACTAGCTGGAGGTGTCTGGACGGGCAAATTTAACTCTCATTTCCCACCAGGAAGAGGAATTAACCAAAGGCTCAGCGTGCCTTGCCAGAACCAGATTAGGGCCTGAAGCCATCCTGCGGTGTTGCGGCCAGCTCAAAAGAAAGCGAGTTGAAGAAAGGAGCTCAGGGGCACTGTAATTCACAAACCTGCAGAGTTATAAATGACAGCTATCGTCCAAAAATAGACTGAAGTAAGGCTGCCAAGAGGACTTGAAAGCGGGGCAGAATTGCAGGAAACCGATTTCAGGAGGTAGACTGGAATTGCATTGAAAGCATAGGAAAAGAGGCAGAACGTCCACAATGATGCACTTGGCCAAAAAGGGCGTATGCGTTTTTTCCTGAATATATTCAGGAAAAAACGCATACGCCCTTTTTGGCCAACCAAGCAAGCTTGCAAAGGAAATCTGCACTACAATGAAGTCTCACTTCCCCCCGGTCAAAAGGGCCATCTGAAAAAAGTGTAAAATCCAGAAAGGCAGGACAGGCCATGGAGAACTGGGAGCCTTGTTATGCTGATGGGCGGGATGTAAATTGCCAACAGACACTCGGGAGAAGTGTATGGTGTTTCCTCAAACATCTAAAAAACAAAGCAACAGAGCCTAGGACACTGCCACTTATGGTCCTATAGCTTAGGGAAATTAAAATCAAAAAGACACAGCCACCCCAAAGTTTGGGACGCCTCTGTTTACAAGAACCTCGTTTACAGTACAAGTTCAACATTGCAGAAAGTGAAAAATGGATAAAGAAGTTGTGGTATTTACTTACAAAGCAATATCACTCAGCAATGAAATCTGTGTCATCAGGCCCTTAGCAGCACAATGAGTGGATTCAGGTATGATGATTCTAACTGCAATAAGTCACACAGAAAAAGAAACATCATAAGATATCAGTAATACATGGAATGTAAACTTGGCTACACAGGAACTGAATTACAGAACAGAACAGGGTCTCAAATTTAGAAAAGAAACTTTTGCTTGCTTAAGGGTAAAGGTGAGTTGGGGTGCTGCATAAAACCAGAGATTGAAATGAGCACAGATAAAGTTCCTTAAGTCAAATATGGAATAGACAAGAGCTACTCCTTGCTCAATGAAATGGACTCAACACCGCATATTAAACGCCTAAGAATGTACCTGACTAGTAAGTATCTTAAAACCTATGGATTGCTATGTCTCCGAAAGAGAATCAAGCATGTGTACAGGGGCATAAACGCAGCAGTGATAGGATTGGAGAGGTTTGGTGAGCAAATGAAGACCCTTTGAAGTCATATTGCATGGTACCCATTCCACGGGTTTCAACTACCCAGGTTTAAGGTATTCTTCCTTCAGCTAAAACATGCATGTGGAACCTAGAGTATGATCAACCATGTGATCGGGAGACGTGTTCAAATATGTCTCAGTTTTCCTCCCCTGGTACTCGCGTGCAACATTCCAGACGCTTTACTAACACTCTGCCGACTTGGAGAGTCAGCGCCTTTAACCTCCTGTTTGGCCCAGTTTGCAATTTCTGCGGAAGATGAACAGGAATAGCGAGAACCAATGAGAGACTAGCTGGAGGTGTCTGGACGGGCAAATTTAACTCTCATTTCCCACCAGGAAGAGGAAATAACCAAAGGCTCAACGTGCCGTGCCGGAACCAGATTAGGGCCTGAAGCCATCCTGCGGTGTTGCGGCCAGGTCACAAGAAAGCGAGTTCAAGAAAGGAGCTCAGGGGCACTGTAATTCACAAACCTGCAGAGTTATAAATGACAGCTATCGTCCAAAAATAGACTGAAGTAAGGCTGCCAAGAGGACTTGAAAGCGGGGCAGAATTGCAGGAAACCGATTTCAGGAGGTAGACTGGAATTGCATTGAAAGCATAGGAAAAGAGGCAGAACGTCCACAATGATGCACTTGGCCAAAAAGGGCGTATGCGTTTTTTCCTGAATATATTCAGGAAAAAACGCATACGCCCTTTTTGGCCAACCAAGCAAGCTGGCAAAGGAAATCTGCACTACAATGAAGTCTCACTTCCCCCCGGTCAAAAGGGCCATCTGAAAAAAGTGTAAAATCCAGAAAGGCAGGACAGGCCATGGAGAACTGGGAGCCTTGTTATGCTGATGGGCGGGATGTAAATTGCCAACAACCACTCGGGAGAAGTGTATGGTGTTTCCTGAAACATCTAAAAAACAAAGCAACAGAACCTAGGGCACTTCCACTTATGGTCCTATAGCTTAGGGAAACTAAAATCAAAAAGACACAGCCACCCCAAAGTTTGGAACGGCTCTGTTTACAAGAACCTCGTTTACAGTACAAGTTCAACATCGCAGAAAGTGAAAAATGGATAAAGAAGTTGTGGTATTTACTTACAAAGCAATATCACCAAGCAATGAAATCTGTGTCATCAGGCCCTTAGCAGCACAATGAGTGGATTCAGGTATGATGATTCTAACTGAAATAAGTCACACAGAAAAAGAAACATCATAAGATATCAGTAATACACGGAATGTAAACTTGGCTACACAGGAACTGAATTACAGAACAGAACAGGGTCTCAAATTTAGAAAACCAACTTATGCTTGCTTAAGGGGAAAGGTGAGTTGGGGTGCTGCATAAAACCAGAGATTGAAATGAGCACAGATAAAGTTCCTTAAGCCAAATATGGAATAGACAAGAGCTACTCCTTGCTCAACGAAATGGACTCAACAGCGCATATTAAATGCCTAAGAATGTACCTGACTAGTAAGTATCTTAAAACCTAGGGATTGCTATGTCTCCGAAAGAGAATCAAGCATGTGTACACGGGCATAAACGCAGCAGTGATAGGATTGGAGATGTTCGGTGAGCAAATGAAGACCCTTTGAAGTCATATTGCATGGTACCCATTCCACGGGTTTCAACTACCCAGGTTTTAGGTATTCTTCCTTCAGCTAAAACATGCATGTGGAACCCAGAGTATGATCAACCATGTGATCGGGAGACGTGTTCAAATATGTCTCAGTTTTCCTCCCCTGGTACTCGGGTGCAACATTCCAGACGCTTTACTAACACTCTCCCCACTTGGAGAGTCAGCGCCTTTAACCTCCTGTTTTGCCCAGTTTTGCAATTTCTGCGGAAGATGAACAGGAATAGCGAGAACCAATGAGAGACTAGATGGAGGTGTCTGGACGGGCAAATTTAACTCTCATTTCCCACCAGGAAGAGGAAATAACCAGAGGCTCAGCGTGCCGTGCCGGAACCAGATTAGGGCCTGAAGCCATCCTGCGGTGTTGCGGCCAGGTCACAAGAAAGCGAGTTCAAGAAAGGAGCTCAGGGGCACTGTAATTCACAAACCTGCAGAGTTATAAATGACAGCTATCGTCCAAAAATATACTGAAGTAAGGCTGCCAAGAGGACTTGAAAGCGGGGCAGAATTGCAGGAAACCGATTTCAGGAGGTAGACTGGAATTGCATTGAAAGCATAGGAAAAGAGGCAGAACGTCCACAATGATGCACTTGGCCAAAAAGGGCGTATGCGTTTTTTCCTGAATATATTCAGGAAAAAACGCATACGCCCTTTTTGGCCAACCAAGCAAGCTTGCAAAGGAAATCTGCACTACAATGAAGTCTCACTTCCCCCCGGTCAAAAGGGCCATCTGAAAAAAGTGTAAAATCCAGAAAGGCAGGACAGGCCATGGAGAACTGGGAGCCTTGTTATGCTGATGGGCGGGATGTAAATTGCCAACAGACACTCGGGAGAAGTGTATGGTGTTTCCTGAAACATCTAAAAAACAAAGCAACAGAGCCTAGGGCACTTCCACTTATGGTCCTATAGCTTAGGGAAATTAAAATCAAAAAGACACAGCCACCCCAAAGTTTGGGACGCCTCAGTTTACAAGAACCTCATTTACCGTACAAGTTCAATATCACAGAAAGTGAAAAATGGATAAAGAACTTGTGGTACTTACGTACAATGCAGTATCACTCAGCAATGAAATCTATGTCATCAGGACCGTAGCAGCATAATGAGTGGATTCAGGTACGATGATTCTAACTGAAATAAGTCACACAGAAAAAGAAACATCATAAGATATCACTAATACACGGAATGTAAACTTGGCTACACAGGAACTGCATTCCAAAACAGAACAGGGTCTCAAATTTAGAAAACCAACTTATGCTTGCTTAAGGGGAAAGGTGAGTTGGGGTGCTGCATAAAACCAGAGATTGAAATGAGCACAGATAAAGTTCCTTAAGCTAAATATGGAATAGACAAGAGCTACTCCTTGCTCAACGAAATGGACTCAACACCCCATATTAAACGCCTAAGAATGTACCTGACTAGTAAGTATCTTAAAACCTATGGATTGCTATGTCTCCAAAAGAGAATCAAGCGTGTGTACAGGGGCATAAACGCAGCAGTGATAGGATTGGAGAGGTTCGGTGAGCAAATGAAGACCCTTTGAAGACATATTGCATGGTACCCATTCCACGGGTCTCAACTCTCCAGGTTTTAGGTATTCTTCCTTCAGCTAAAACACGCATGTGGAACCCAGAGTATGATCAACCGTGTGAACGGGAGACGTGTTCAAATATGCCTCAGTTTTAGTCCCCTGGTACTCGGGTGCAACATTCCAGACGCTTTACTAACACTCTCCCCACTTGGAGAGTCAGCGCCTTTAACCTCCTGTTTGACCCAGTTTGCAAATTCTGCGGAAGATGAACAGGAATAGGGAGAACCAATGAGACACTAGCTGGAGGTGTCTGGACGGGCAAATTTAACTCTCATTTCCCACCAGGAAGAGGAAATAACCAAAGGCTCAGCGTGCCGTGCCGGAACCAGATTAGGGCCTGAAGCCATGCTGCGGTGTTGCGGCCAGGTCACAAGAAAGCGAGTTGAAGAAAGGAGCTTAGTGGCACTGTAATTCACAAACCTGCAGAGTTATAAATGACAGCTATCGTCCAAAAATAGACTGAAGTAAGGCTGCCAAGAAGACTTGAAAGCGGGGCAGAATTGCAGGAAACCGATTTCAGGAGGTAGACTGGAATTGCATTGAAAGCATAGGAAAAGAGGCAGAACGTCCACAATGATGCACTTGGCCAAAAAGGGCGTATGCGTTTTTTCCTGAATATATTCAGGAAAAAACGCATACGCCCTTTTTGGCCAACCAAGCAAGCTTGCAAAGGAAATCTGCACTACAATGAAGTCTCACTTCCCCCCGGTCAAAAGGGCCATCTGAAAAAAGGGTAAAATCCAGAAAGGCAGGACAGGCCATGGAGAAGTGGGAGCCTTGTTATGCTGATGGGCGGGATGTAAATTGCCAACAACCACTCGGGAGAAGTGTATGGTGTTTCCTGAAACATCTAAAAAACAAAGCAACAGAACCTAGGGCACTGCCACTTATGGTCCTATAGCTTAGGGAAATTAAAATAAAAAAGACACAGCCACCCCAAAGTTTGGAATGGCTCTGTTTACAAGAACCTCGTTTACAGTACAAGTTCAACATCGCAGAAAGTGAAAAATGGATAAAGAAGTTGTGGTATTCACTTACAATGCAGTATCACTCAGCAATGAAATCTATGTCATCAGGCCCTTAGCAGCACAATGAGTGGATTCAGGTATGATGATTCTAACTGAAATAAGTCACACAGAAAAAGAAACATCATAAGATATCAGTAATACACGGAATGGAAACTTGGCTACACAGGAACTGAATTACAGAACAGAACAGGGTCTCAAATTTAGAAAACCAACTTATGCTTGCTTAAGGGGAAAGGTGAGTTGGGGTGCTGCATAAAACCAGAGATTGAAATGAGCACAGATAAAGTTCCTTAAGCCAAATATGGAATACACAAGAGCTACTCCTTGCTCAACGAAATGGACTCAACACCGCATATTAAACGCCTAAGAATGTACCTGACTAGTAAGTATCTTAAAACCTATGGATTGCTATGTCTCTGAAAGAGAATCAAGCATGTGTACAGGGGCATAAACGCAGCAGTGATAGGATTGGAGAGGTTCGGTGAGCAAATGAAGACCCTTTGAAGTCATATTGCATGGTACCCATTCCACGGGTTTCACCTACCCAGGTTTAAGGTATTCTTCCTTCAGCTAAAACATGCATGTGGAACCTAGAGTATGATCAACCATGTGATCAGGAGACGTGTTCAAATATGTCTCAGTTTTCCTACCCTGGTACTCGGGTGCAACATTCCAGACGCTTTACTAACACTCTCCCGACTTGGAGAGTCAGTCCCTTTAACCTCCTGTTTGGCCCAGTTTGCAATTTCTGCGGAAGATGAAGAGGAATAGCGAGAACCAATGAGAGACTAGCTGGAGGTGTCTGAACGGGCAAATTTAACTCTCATTTCCCACCAGGAAGAGGAATTAACCAAAGGCTCAGCGTGCCATGCCGGAACCAGATTAGGGCCTGAAGACATCCTGCGGTGTTGCGGCCAGCTCACAAGAAAGCGAGTTGAAGAAAGGAGCTCAGGGGCACTGTAATTCACAAACCTGCAGAGTTATAAATGACAGCTATCGTCCAAAAATAGAATGGAGTAAGGCTGCCAAGAGGACTTGAAAGCGGGGCAGAATTGCAGGAAACCGATTTCAGGAGGTAGACTGGAATTGCATTGAAAGCATAGGAAAAGAGGCAGAACGTCCACAATGATGCACTTGGCCAAAAAGGGCGTATGCGTTTTTTCCTGAATATATTCAGGAAAAAACGCATACGCCCTTTTTGGCCAACCAAGCAAACTTGCAAAGGAAATCTGCACTACAATGAAGTCTCACTTCCCCCCGGTCAAAAGGGCCATCTGAAAAAAGTGTAAAATCCAGAAAGGCAGGACAGGCCATGGAGAACTGGGAGCCTTGTTATGCTGATGGGCGGGATGTAAATTGCCAACAGACACTCGGGAGAAGTGTATGGTGTTTCCTGAAACATCTAAAAAACAAAGCAACAGAACCTAGGGCACTTCCACTTATGGTCCTATAGCTTAGGGAAATTAAAATCAAAAAGACACAGCCACCCCAAAGTTTGGGACGCCTCTGTTTACAAGAACCTCGTTTACCGTACAAGTTCAATATCACAGAAAGTGAAAAATGGATAAAGAACTTGTGGTACTTACGTACAATGCAGTATCACTCAGCAATGAAATCTATGTCATCAGGCCCTTAGCAGCATAATGAGTAGATTCAGGTACGATGATTCTAACTGAAATAAGTCACACAGAAAAAGAAACATCATAAGATATCACTAATACACGGAATGTAAACTTGGCTACACAGGAACTGAATTACAGAAGAGAACAGGTTCTCAAATTTAGAAAACTAACTTATGCTTGCTTAAGGGGAAAGGTGAGTTGGGGTGCTGCATAAAACCAGAGATTGAAATGAGCACAGATAAAGTTCCTTAAGCCAAATATGGAATAGACAAGAGCTACTCCTTGCTCAACGAAATGGACTCAACACCGCATATTAAACGCCTAAGAATGTACCTGACTAGTAAGTATCTTAAAACCTATGGATTGCTATGTCTCCAAAAGAGAATCAAGCGTGTGTACAGGGGCATAAACGCAGCAGTGATAGGATTGGAGAGGTTCGGTGAGCAAATGAAGACCCTTTGAAGTCATATTGCATGGTACCCATTACACGGGTCTCAACTCTCCAGGTTTAAGGTATTCTTCCTTCAGCTAAAACATGCATGTGGAACCCAGAGTATGATCAACCATGTGAACGGGAGACGTGTTCAAATATGTCTCAGTTTTCCTACCCTGGTACTCGGGTGCAACATTCCAGACGCTTTACTAACACTCTCCCGACTTGGAGAGTCAGTCCCTTTAACCTCCTGTTTGGCCCAGTTTGCAATTTCTGCGGAAGATGAACAGGAATAGCGAGAACCAATGAGAGCCTAGCTGGAGGTGTCTGGACGGGCAAATTTAACTCTCATTTCCCACCAGGAAGAGGAATTAACCAAAGGCTCAGAATGCCGGGCCGGAACCAGATTAGGGCCTGAAGCCATCCTGCGGTGTTGCGGCCAGGTCACAAGAAAGCGAGTTGAAGAAAGGAGCTCAGGGGCACTGTAATTCACAAACCTGCAGAGTTATAAATGACAGCTATCGTCCAAAAATAGACTGAAGTAAGGCTGCCAAGAGGACTTGAAAGCGGGGCAGAATTGCAGGAAACCGATTTCAGGAGGTAGACTGGAATTGCATTGAAAGCATAGGAAAAGAGGCAGAACGTCCACAATGATGCACTTGGCCAAAAAGGGCGTATGCGTTTTTTCCTGAATATATTCAGGAAAAAACGCATACGCCCTTTTTGGCCAACCAAGCAAGCTTGCAAAGGAAATCTGCACTACAATGAAGTCTCACTTCCCCCCGGTCAAAAGGGCCATCTGAAAAAAGTGTAAAATCCAGAAAGGCAGGACAGGCCATGGAGAACTGGGAGCCTTGTTATGCTGATGGGCGGGATGTAAATTGCCAACAGACACTTGGGAGAAGTGTATGGTGTTTCCTGAAACATCTAAAAAACAAAGCAACAGAGCCTAGGGCACTTCCACTTATGGTCCTATAGCTTAGGGAAATTAAAATAAAAAAGACACAGCCACCCCAAAGTTTGGAACGGCTCTGTTTACAAGAACCTCGTTTACAGTACAAGTTCAACATCGCAGAAAGTGAAAAATGAATAAAGAAGTTGTGGTATTTACTTACAAAACAATATCACTCAGCAATGAAATCTGTGTCATCAGGCCCTTAGCAGCACAATGAGTGGATTCAGGTATGATGATTCTAACTGAAATAAGTCACACAGAAAAAGAAACATCATAAGATATCAGTAATACACGGAATGGAAACTTGGCTACACAGGAACTGAATTACAGAACAGAACAGTGTCTCAAATTTAGAAAACCAACTTATGCTTGCTTAAGGGGAAAGGTGAGTTGGGGTGCTGCATAAAACCAGAGATTGAAATGAGCACAGATAAATTTCCTTAAGCCAAATATGGAATAGACAAGAGCTACTCCTTGCTCAACGAAATGGACTCAACACCCCATATTAAACGCCTAAGAATGTACCTGACTAGTAAGTATCTTAAAACCTATGGATTGCTATGTCTCCGAAAGAGAATCAAGCATGTGTACACGGGCATAAACGCAGCAGTGATAGGATTGGAGAGTTTCGTGAGCAAATGAAGACCCTTTGAAGTCATATTGCATGGTACCCATTCCACGGGTTTCAACTACCCAGGTTTTAGGTATTCTTCCTTCAGCTAAAACATGCATGTGGAACCTAGAGTATGATCAACCATGTGATCGGGAGACGTGTTCAAATATGTCCCAGTTTTCGTACCCTGGTACTCGGGTGCAACATTCCAGACGCTTTACTAACACTCTCCCGACTTGGAGAGTCAGTCCCTTTAAACTCCTGTTTGGCCCAGTTTGCAATTTCTGCGGAAGATGAACAGGAATAGTGAGAACCAATGAGAGACTAGCTGGAGGTGTCTGGACGGGCAAATTTAACTCTCATTTCCCACCAGGAAGAGGAATTAACCAAAGGCTCAGCGTGCCGTGCCGGAACCAGATTAGGGCCTGAAGCCATCCTGCGGTGTTGCAGCCAGCTCACAAGAAAGCGAGTTGAAGAAAGGAGCTCAGGGGCACTGTAATTCACAAACCTGCAGAGTTATAAATGACAGCTATCGTCCAAAAATAGACTGAAGTAAGGCTGCCAAGAGGACTTGAAAGCGGGGCAGAATTGCAGGAAACCGATTTCAGGAGGTAGACTGGAATTGCATTGAAAGCATAGGAAAAGAGGCAGAACGTCCACAATGATGCACTTGGCCAAAAAGGGCGTATGCGTTTTTTCCTGAATATATTCAGGAAAAAACGCATACGCCCTTTTTGGCCAACCAAGCAAACTTGCAAAGGAAATCTGCACTACAATGAAGTCTCACTTCCCCCCGGTCAAAAGGGCCATCTGAAAAAAGTGTAAAATCCAGAAAGGCAGGACAGGCCATGGAGAACTGGGAGCCTTGTTATGCTGATGGGCGGGATGTAAATTACCAACAGACACTAAGGAGAAGTGTATGGTGTTTCCTGAAACATCTAAAAAACAAAGCAACAGAGCCTAGGGCACTTCCACTTATGGTCCTATAGCTTAGGGAAATTAAAATCAAAAAGACACAGCAACCCCAAAGTTTGGGACGCCTCTGTTTACAAGAACCTCGTTTACCGTACAAGTTCAATATCAAATAAAGTGAGAAATGGATAAAGAACTTGTGGTACTTACGTACAATGCAGTATCACTCAGCAATGAAATCTATGTCATCAGGCCCATAGCAGCATCATGAGTGGATTCAGGTACGATGATTCTAACTGAAATAAGTCACACAGAAAAAGAAACATCATAAGATATCACTAATACACGGAATGTAAACTTGGCTACACAGGAACTGAATTACAGAACAGAACAGGGTCTCAAATTTAGAAAACCAACTTATGCTTGCTTAAGGGGAAAGGTGAGTTGGGGTGCTGCATAAAACCAGAGATTGAAATGAGCACAGATAAAGTTCCTTAAGCCAAATATGGAATAGACAAGAGCTACTCCTTGCTCAACGAAATGGACTCAACAACGCATATTAAACGCCTAAGAATGTACCTGACTAGTAAGTATCTTAAAACCTATGGATTGCTATGTCTCCGAAAGAGAATCAAGCATGTGTACAGGGGCATAAATGCAGCAGTGATAGGATTGGAGATGTTCGGTGAGCAAATGAAGACCCTTTGAAGTCATATTGCATGGTACCCATTCCACGGGTTTCAACTACCCAGGTTTTAGGTATTCTTCCTTCAGCTAAAACATGCATGTGGAACCCAGAGTATGATCAACCATGTGATCGGGAGACGTGTTCAAATATGTCTCAGTTTTCGTACCCTGGTACTCGGGTGCAACATTCCAGACGCTTTACTAATACTCTCCCGACTTGGAGAGTCAGTCCCTTTAACCTCCTGTTTGGCCCAGTTTACAATTTCTGTGGAAGATGAACAGGAATAGCGAGAACCAATGAGAGACTAGCTGGAGGTGTCTGGATGGGCAAATTTAACTCTCATTTCCCACCAGGAAGAGGAATTAACCAAAGGCTCAGCGTGCCGTGCCGGAACCAGATTAGGGCCTGAAGCCATCCTGCAGTGTTGCGGCCAGCTCAAAAGAAAGGGAGTTGAAGAAAGGAGCTCAGGGGCACTCTAATTCACAAACCTGCAGAGTTATAAATGACAGCTATCGTCCAAAAATATAATGAAGTAAGGCTGCCAAGAGGACTTGAAAGCGGGGCAGAATTGCAGGAAACCGATTTCAGGAGGTAGACTGGAATTGCATTGAAAGCATAGGAAAAGAGGCAGAATGTCCACAATGATGCACTTGGCCAAAAAGGGCGTATGCGTTTTTTCCTGAATATATTCAGGAAAAAACGCATACGCCCTTTTTGGCCAACCAAGCAAGCTTGCAAAGGAAATCTGCACTACAATGAAGTCTCACTTCCCCCCGGTCAAAAGGGCCATCTGAAAAAAGTGTAAAATCCAGAAAGGCAGGACAGGCCATGGAGAACTGGGAGCCTTGTTATGCTGATGGGCGGGATGTAAATTACCAACAGACACTCAGGAGAAGTGTATGGTGTTTCCTGAAACATCTAAAAAACAAAGCAACAGAACCTAGGGCACTGCCACTTATGGTCCTATAGCTTAGGGAAATTAAAATCAAAAAGACACAGCCACCCCAAAGTTTGGAACGGCTCTGTTTACAAGAACCTCGTTTACAGTACAAGTTCAACATCGCAGAAAGTGAAAAATGGATAAAGAAGTTGTGGTATTCACTTACAATGCAGTATCACTCAGCAATGAAATCTATGTCATCAGGCCCTTAGCAGCACAATGACTGGATTCAGGTATGATGATTCTAACTGAAATAAGTCACACAGAAAAAGAAACATCATAAGATATCAGTAATACACGGAATGGAAACTTGGCTACACAGGAACTGAATTACAGAACAGAACAGGGTCTCAAATTTAGAAAACCAACTTATGCTTGCTTAAGGGGAAAGGTGAGTTGGGGTGCTGCATAAAACCAGAGATTGAAATGAGCACAGATAAAGTTCCTTAAGCCAAATATGGAATACACAAGAGCTACTCCTTGCTCAACGAAATGGACTCAACACCGCATATTAAACGCCTAAGAATGTACCTGACTAGTAAGTATCTTAAAACCTATGGATTGCTATGTCTCTGAAAGAGAATCAAGCATGTGTACAGGGGCATAAACGCAGCAGTGATAGGATTGGAGAGGTTCGGTGAGCAAATGAAGACCCATTGAAGTCATATTGCATGGTACCCATTCCAAGGGTTTCACCTACCCAGGTTTAAGGTATTCTTCCTTCAGCTAAAACATGCATGTGGAACCTAGAGTATGATCAACCATGTGATCGGGAGACGTGTTCAAATATGTCTCAGTTTTCGTACCCTGGTACTCGGGTGCAACATTCCAGACGCTTTACTAACACTCTCCCGACTTGGAGAGTCAGTCCCTTTAACCTCCTGTTTTGCCCAGTTTGCAATTTCTGCGGAAGATGAAGAGGAATAGCGAGAACCAATGAGAGACTAGCTGGAGGTGTCTGAACGGGCAAATTTAACTCTCATTTCCCACCAGGAAGAGGAATTAACCAAAGGCTCAGCGTGCCATGCCGGAACCAGATTAGGGCCTGAAGACATCCTGCGGTGTTGCGGCCAGCTCACAAGAAAGCGAGTTGAAGAAAGGAGCTCAGGGGCACTGTAATTCACAAACCTGCAGAGTTATAAATGACAGCTATCGTCCAAAAATAGACTGAAGTAAGGCTGCCAAGAGGACTTGAAAGCGGGGCAGAATTGCAGGAAACCGATTTCAGGAGGTAGACTGGAATTGCATTGAAAGCATAGGAAAAGAGGCAGAATGTCCACAATGATGCACTTGGCCAAAAAGGGCGTATGCGTTTTTTCCTGAATATATTCAGGAAAAAACGCATACGCCCTTTTTGGCCAACCAAGCAAACTTGCAAAGTAAATCTGCACTACAATGAAGTCTCACTTCCCCCGGTTCAAAAGGGCCATCTGAAAAAAGTGTAAAATCCAGAAAGGCAGGACAGGCCATGGAGAACTGGGAGCCTTGTTATGCTGATGGGCGGGATGTAAATTGCCAACAGACACTCGGGAGAAGTGTATGGTGTTAAATGAAACATCTAAAAAACAAAGCAACAGAGCCTAGGGCACTGCCACTTATGGTCCTATAGCTTAGGGAAATTAAAATCAAAAAGACACAGCCACCCCAAAGTTTGGGACGCCTCTGTTTACAAGAACCTCGTTTACAGTACAAGTTCAACATCGCAGAAAGTGAAAAATGGATAAAGAAGTTGTGGTATTTACTTACAAAGCAATATCACTCAGCAATGAAATCTGTGTCATCAGGCCCTTAGCAGCACAATGAGTGGATTCAGGTATGATGATTCTAACTGAAATAAGTCACACAGAAAAAGAAACATCATAAGATATCAGTAATACACGGAATGGAAACTTGGCTACACAGGAACTGAATTACAGAACAGAACAGGGTCTCAAATTTAGAAAACCAACTTATGCTTGCTTAAGGGTAAAGGTGAGTTGCGGTGCTGCATAAAACCAGAGATTGAAATGAGCACAGATAAAGTTCCTTAAGCCAAATATGGAATAGACAAGAGCTACTCCTTGCTCAACGAAATGGACTCAACACCGCATATTAAACGCCTAATAATGTACCTGACTAGTAAGTATCTTAAAACCTATGGATTGCTATGTCTCCAAAAGAGAATCAAGCATGTGTACAGGGGCATAAACGCAGCAGTGATAGGATTGGAGAGGTTCGGTGAGCAAATGAAGACCCTTTGAAGTCATATTGCATGGTACCCATTACACGGGTCTCAACTCTCCAGGTTTAAGGTATTCTTCCTTCAGCTAAAACATGCATGTGGAACCCAGAGTATGATCAACCATGTGAACGGGAGACGTGTTCAAATATGTCTCAGTTTTCCTCCCCTGGTACTCGGGTGCAACATTCCAAACGCTTTACTAACACTCTCCCGACTTGGAAAGTCAGTGCCTTTAAGCTCCTGTTTGGCCCAGTTTGCAATTTCTGCGGAAGATGAACAGGAATAGCGAGAACCAATGAGAGGCTAGCTGGAGGTATCTGAACGGGCAAATTTAACTCTCATTTCCCACCAGGAAGAGGAATTAACCAAAGGCTCAGCATGCCGGGCCGGAACCAGAATAGGGCCTGAAGCCATCCTGCGGTGTTGCGGCCAGCTCAAAAGAAAGCGAGTTGAAGAAAGGAGCTCAGGGGCACTGTAATTCACAAACCTGCAGAGTTATAAATGACAGCTATCGTCCAAAAATAGACTGAAGTAAGGCTGCCAAGAGGACTTGAAAGCGGGGCAGAATTGCAGGAAACCGATTTCAGGAGGTAGACTGGAATTGCATTGAAAGCATAGGAAAAGAGGCAGAACGTCCACAATGATGCACTTGGCCAAAAAGGGCGTATGCGTTTTTTCCTGAATATATTCAGGAAAAAACGCATACGCCCTTTTTGGCCAACCAAGCAAGCTTGCAAAGGAAATCTGCACTACAATGAAGTCTCACTTCCCCCCGGTCAAAAGGGCCATCTGAAAAAAGTGTAAAATCCAGAAAGGCAGGACAGGCCATGGAGAACTGGGAGCCTTGTTATGCTGAAGGTCGGCATGTAAATTGCCAACAACCACTCGGGAGAAGTGTATGGTGTTTCGTGAAACATCTAAAAAACAAAGCAACAGAGCCTAGGGCACTTCCACTTATGGTCCTATAGCTTAGGGAATTTAAAATCAAAAAGACACAGCCACCCCAAAGTTTGGAACGGCTCTGTTTACAAGAACCTCGTTTACAGTACAAGTTCAACATCGCAGAAAGTGAAAAATGGATAAAGAAGTTGTGGTATTTACTTACAAAGCAATATCACTCAGCAATGAAATCTGTGTCATCAGGCCCTTAGCAGCACAATGAGTGGATTCAGGTATGATGATTCTAACTGAAATAAGTCACACAGAAAAAGAAACATCATAAGATATCAGTAATACACGGAATGGAAACTTGGCTACACAGGAACTGAATTACAGAACAGAACAGGGTCTCAAATTTAGAAAACCAACTTATTCTTGCTTAAAGGTAAAGGTGAGTTGGGGTGCTGCATAAAACCAGAGATTGAAATGAGCACAGATAAATTTCCTTAAGCCAAATATGGAATAGACAAGAGCTACTCCTTGCTCAACGAAATGGACTCAACACCGCATATTAAACACCTAAGAATGTACCTGACTAGTAAGTATCTTAAAACCTATGGATTGCTATGTCTCCGAAAGAGAATCAAGCATGTGTACAGGGGCATAAACGCAGCAGTGATAGGATTGGAGAGGTTCGGTGAGCAAATGAAGACCCTTTGAAGTCATATTGCATGGTACCCATTACACAGGTCTCAACTCTCCAGGTTTAAGGTATTCTTCCTTCAGCTAAAACATGCATGTGGAACCCAGAGTATGATCAACCGTGTGAATGGGAGACGTGTTCAAATATGTCTCAGTTTTCCTCCCCTGGTACTCGGGTGCAACATTCCAGAGGCTTTACTAACACTCTCCCCACTTGGAGAGTCAGTGCCTTTAACCTCCTGTTTGGCCAAGTTTGCAATTTCTGCGGAAGATGAACAGGAATAGCGAGAACCAATGAGAGACTAGCTGGAGGTGTTTGGACGGGCAAATTTAACTCTCATTTCCCACCAGGAAGAGGAAATAACCAAAGGCTCAGCGTGCCGTGCCGGAACCAGATTAGGGCCTGAAGCCATCCTGCGGTGTTGCGGCCAGCTCAAAAGAAAGCGAGTTGAAGAAAGGAGCTCAGGGGCACTGTAATTCACAAACCTGCAGAGTTATAAATGACAGCTATCGTCCAAAAATAGACTGAAGTAAGGCTGCCAAGAGGACTTGAAAGCGGGGCAGAATTGCAGGAAACCGATTTCAGGAGGTAGACTGGAATTGCATTGAAAGCATAGGAAAAGAGGCAGAACGTCCACAATGATGCACTTGGCCAAAAAGGGCCTATGCGTTTTTTCCTGAATATATTCAGGAAAAAACGCATACGCCCTTTTTGGCCAACCAAGCAAGCTTGCAAAGGAAATCTGCACTACAATGAAGTCTCACTTCCCCCCGGTCAAAAGGGCCATCTGAAAAAAGTGTAAAATCCAGAAAGGCAGGACAGGCCATGGAGAACTGGGAGCCTTGTTATGCTGATGGGCGGGATGTAAATTGCCAACAGACACTCGGGAGAAGTGTATGGTGTTTCCTGAAACATCTAAAAAACAAAGCAACAGAGCCTAGGGCACTTCCACTTATGGTCCTATAGCTTAGGGAAATTAAAATCAAAAAGACACAGCCACCCCAAAGTTTGGGACGCCTCTGTTTACAAGAACCTCATTTACCGTACAAGTTCAATATCACAGAAAGTGAAAAATGGATAAAGAACTTGTGGTACTTACGTACAATGCAGTATCACTCAGCAATGAAATCTATGTCATCAGGCCCGTAGCAGCATAATGAGTGGATTCAGGTACGATGATTCTAACTGAAATAAGTCACACAGAAAAAGAAACATCATAAGATATCACTAATACACGGAATGTAAACTTGGCTACAGAGGAACTGAATTCCAAAACAGAACAGTGTCTCAAATTTAGAAAACCAACTTATGCTTGCTTAAGGGGAAAGGTGAGTTGGGTTGCTGCATAAAACCAGAGATTGAAATGAGCACAGATAAAGTTCCTTAAGCCAAATATGGAATAGACAAGAGCTACTCCTTGCTCAACGAAATGGACTCAACACCGCATATTAAACGCCTAATAATGTACCTGACTAGTAAGTATCTTAAAACCTATGGATTGCTATGTCTCCAAAAGAGAATCAAGTGTGTGTACAGGGGCATAAACGCAGCAGTGATAGGATTGGATAGGTTCGGTGAGCAAATGAAGACCCTTTGAAGTCATATTGCATGGTACCCATTACACAGGTCTCAACTCTCCAGGTTTTAGGTATTCTTCCTTCAGCTAAAACATGCATGTGGAACCCAGAGTATGATCAACCGTGTGAATGGGAGACGTGTTCAAATATGTCTCAGGTTTCCTCCCCTGGTACTCGGGTGCAACATTCCAGACGCTTTACTAACACTCTCCCCACTTGGAGAGTCAGCGCCTTTAACCTCCTGTTTGGCCCAGTTTGCAATTTCTGCGGAAGATGAACAGGAATAGCGAGAACCAATGAGAGACTAGCTGGAGGTGTCTGGACGGGCAAATTTAACTCTCATTTCCCACCAGGAAGAGGAAATAACCAAAGGCTCAGCGTGCCGTGCCGGAACCAGATTAGGGCCTGAAGCCATCCTGCGGTGTTGCGGCCAGCTCAAAAGAAAGCGAGTTGAGGAAAGGAGCTCAGGGGCACTGTAATTCACAAACCTGCAGAGTTATAAATGACAGCTATCGTCCAAAAATAGACTGAAGTAAGGCTGCCAAGAGGACTTGAAAGCGGGGCAGAATTGCAGGAAACCGATTTCAGGAGGTAGACTGGAATTGCACTGAAAGCATAGGAAAAGAGGCAGAACGTCCACAATGATGCACTTGGCCAAAAAGGGTGTATGCGTTTTTTCCTGAATATATTCAGGAAAAAACGCATACGCCCTTTTTGGCCAACCAAGCAAGCTTGCAAAGGAAATCTGCACTACAATGAAGTCTCACTTCCCCCCAGTCAAAAGGGTCATCTGAAAAAAGTGTAAAATCCAGAAAGGCAGGACAGGCCATGGAGAACTGGGAGCCTTGTTATGCTGATGGGCGGGATGTAAACTGCCAACAGACACTCGGGAGAAGTGTATGGTGTTTCCTGAAACATCTAAAAAACAAAGCAACAGAACCTAGGGCACTTCCACTTATGGTCCTATAGCTTAGGGAAATTAAAATCAAAAAGACACAGCCACCTCAAAGTTTGGAACGGCTCTGTTTACAAGAACCTCGTTTACAGTACAAGTTCAACATCGCAGAAAGTGAAAAATGGATAAAGAACTTGTGGTATTTACTTACAAAGCAATATCACTCAGCAATGAAATCTGTGTCATCAGGCCCTTAGCAGAACAATGAGAGGATTCAGGTATGATGATTCTAACTGAAATAAGTCACACAGAAAAAGAAACATCATAAGGTATCAGTAATACACGGAATGTAAACTTGGCTACACAGGAACTGAATTACAGAACAGAACAGGGTCTCAAATTTAGAAAACCAACTTATGCTTGCTTAAGGGGAAAGGTGAGTTGGGGTGCTGCATAAAACCAGAGATTGAAATGAGCACAGATAAAGTTCCTTAAGCCAAATATGGAATAGATAAGAGCTACTCCTTGCTCAACGAAATGGACTCAACACCGCATATTAAACGCCTAAGAATGTACCTGACTAGTAAGTATCTTAAAACCTGTGGATTGCTATGTCTCCGAAAGAGAATCAAGCATATGTACAGGGGCATAAAAGCAGTAGTGATAGGATTGGAGAGGTTCGGTGAGCAAATGAAGACCCTTTGAAGTCATATTGCATGGTACCCATTCCACGGGTTTCAACTACCCGGGTTTTAGGTATTCTTCCTTCAGCTAAAACATGCATGTGGAACCCAGAGTATGATCAACCATGTGATCGGGAGACGTGTTCAAATATGTCTCAGTTTTCCTCCCCTGGTACTCGGGTGCAACATTCCAGACGCTTTACTAACACTCTCCCGACTTGGAGAGTCAGTCCCTTTAACCTCCTGTTTTGCCCAGTTTGCAATTTCTGCGGAAGATGAACAGGAATAGTGAGAACCAATGAGAGACTAGCTGGAGGTGTCTGGACGGGCAAATTTAACTCTCATTTCCCACCAGGAAGAGGAATTAACCAAAGGCTCAGCGTGCCGTCCCAGAACCAGATTAGGGCCTGAAGCCATCATGCGGTGT
This sequence comes from Delphinus delphis, assembly GCF_949987515.2. NCBI lineage: Eukaryota > Metazoa > Chordata > Mammalia > Artiodactyla > Delphinidae > Delphinus > Delphinus delphis. Next base: position 25,638 of record NW_027193055.1, read on the forward strand.
TGCGGCCAGCTCAAAAGAAAGCGAGTTGAAGAAAGGAGCTCAGGGGCTCTGTAATTCACAAACCTGCAGAGTTATAAATGACAGCTATCGTCCAAAAATAGACTGAAGTAAGGCTGCCAAGAGGACTTGAAAGCGGGGCAGAATTGCAGGAAACCGATTTCAGGAGGTAGACTGGAATTGCATTGAAAGCATAGGAAAAGAGGCAGAACGTCCACAATGATGCACTTGGCCAAAAAGGGCGTATGCGTTTTTTCCTGAATATATTCAGGAAAAAACGCATACGCCCTTTTTGGCCAACCAAGCAAGCTGGCAAAGGAAATCTGCACTACAATGAAGTCTCACTTCCCCCCGGTCAAAAGGGCCATCTGAAAAAAGTGTAAAATCCAGAAAGGCAGGACAGGCCATGGAGAACTGGGAGCCTTGTTATTCTGAAGGGCGGGATGTAAATTGCCAAGAACCACTCGGGAGAAGTGTATGGTGTTTCCTGAAACATCTAAAAAACAAAGCAACAGAGCCTAGGGCACTGCCACTTATGGTCCTATAGCTTAGGGAAATTAAAATCAAAAAGACACAACCACCCCAAAGTTTGGAACGGCTCTGTTTACAAAAACCTCATTTACAGTACAAGTTCAACATCGCAGAAAGTGAAAAATGGATAAAGAAGTTGTGGTATTTACTTACAAAGCAATATCACTCAGCAATGAAATCTATGTCATCAGGCCCTTAGCAGCACAATGAGTGGATTCAGGTATGATGATTCTAACTGAAATAAGTCACACAGAAAAAGAAACATCATAAGATATCAGTAATACACGGAATGGAAACTTGGCTACACAGGAACTGAATTACAGAACAGAACAGGGTCTCAAATTTAGAAAACCAACTTATGCTTGCTTAAGGGGAAAGGTGAGTTGGGGTGCTGCATAAAACCAGAGATTGAAATGAGCACAGATAAAGTTCCTTAAGCCAAATATGGAATAGACAAGAGCTACTCCTTGCTCAACGAAATGGACTCAACACCCCATATTAAACGCCTAAGAATGTACCTGACTAGTAAGTATCTTAAAACCTATGGATTGCTATGTCTCCAAAAGAGAATCAAGCGTGTGTACAGGGGTATAAACGCAGCAGTGATAGGATTGGAGAGGTTCGGTGAGCAAATGAAGACCCTTTGAAGTCATATTGCATGGTACCCATTCCACGGGTCTCAACTCTGCAGGTTTCAGGTATTCTTCCTTCAGCAAAAACATGCATTGGAACCCAGAGTATGATCAACCGTGTGAACGGGAGACGTGTTCAAATATGCCTCAGTTTTAGTCCCCTGGTACTCGGGTGCAACATTCCAGACGCTTTACTAACACTCTCCCCACTTGGAGAGTCAGCGCCTTTAACCTCCTGTTTGGCCCAGTTTGCAGTTTCTGCGGAAGATGAACAGGAATAGCGAGAAGCAATGAGAGACTAGCTGGAGGTGTCTGGATGGGCAAATTTAACTCTCATTTCCCACCAGGAAGAGGAAATAACCAAAGGCTCAGCGTGCCGTGCCGGAACCAGATTAGGGCCTGAAGCCATCCTGCGGTGTTGTGGCCAGCTCACAAGAAAGCGAGTTGAAGAAAGGAGCTCAGGGGCACTGTAATTCACAAACCTGCAGAGTTATAAATGACAGCTATCGTCCAAAAATAGACTGAAGTAAGGCTGCCAAGAGGACTTGAAAGCGGGGCAGAATTGCAGGAAACCGATTTCAGGAGGTAGACTGGAATTGCATTGAAAGCATAGGAAAAGAGGCAGAACGTCCACAATGATGCACTTGGCCAAAAAGGGCATATGCGTTTTATCCTGAATATATTCAGGAAAAAACGCATATGCACTTTTTGGCCAACCAAGCAAGCTTGCAAAGGAAATCTGCACTACAATGAAGTCTCACTTCCCCCCGGTCAAAAGGGCCATCTGAAAAAAGTGTAAAATCCAGAAAGGCAGGACAGGCCATGGAGAACTGGGAGCCTTGTTATGCTGATGGGCGGAATGTAAATTGCCAACAGACACTTGGGAGAAGTGTGTGGTGTTTCCTGAAACATCTAAAAAACAAAGCAACAGAACCTAGGGCACTTCCCCTTATGGTCCTATAGCTTAGGGAAATTAAAATCAAAAAGACACAGCCACCCCAAAGTTTGGGACGCCTCTGTTTACAAGAACCTCATTTACCGTACAAGTTCAATATCACAGAAAGTGAAAAATGGATAAAGAACTTGTGGTACTTACGTACAATGCAGTATCACTGAGCAATGAAATCTATGTCATCAGGCCCGTAGCAGCATAACGAGTGGATTCAGGTACGATGATTCTAACTGAAATAAGTCACACAGAAAAAGAAACATCATAAGATATCAGTAATACACGGAATGTAAACTTGGCTACACAGGAACTGAATTACAGAACAGAACAGGGTCTCAAATTTAGAAAACCAACTTATGCTTGCTTAAGGGGAAAGGTGAGTTGGGGTGATGCATAAAACCAGAGATTGAAATGAGCACAGATAAAGTTCCTTAAGCCAAATATGGAATAGACAAGAGCTACTCCTTGCTCAACGAAATGGACTCAACACCCCATATTAAACTCCTAAGAATGTACCTGACTAGTAAGTATCTTAAAGCCTATGGATTGCTATGTCTCCAAAAGAGAATCAAGCGTGTGTACAGGGGCATAAACGCAGCAGTGATAGGATTGGAGAGGTTCGGTGAGCAAATGAAGACCCTTTGAAGTCATATTGCATGGTACCCATTACACGGGTCTCAACTCTCTAGGTTTAAAGTATTCTTCCTTCAGCTAAAACATGCATGTGGAACCCAGAGTATGATCAACCGTGTGAACGGGAGACGTGTTCAAATATGCCTCAGTTTTAGTCCCCTGGTACTCGGGTGCAACATTCCAGACGCTTTACTAACACTCTCCCCACTTGGAGAGTCAGCGCCTTTAACCTCCTATTTGGCCCAGTTTGCAATTTCTGCGGAAGATGAACAGGAATAGGGAGAACCAATGAGAGACTAGCTGGAGGTGTCTGGATGGGCAAATTTAACTCTCATTTCCCAGCAGGAAGAGGAAATAACCAAAGGCTCAGCGTGCCGAGCCGGAACCAGATTAGGGCCTGAAGCCATCCTGCGGTGTTGCGGCCAGGTCACAAGAAAGCGAGTTGAAGAAAGGAGCTCAGGGGCACTGTAATTCACAAACCTGCAGAGTTATAAATGACAGCTATCGTCCAAAAATAGACTGAAGTAAGGCTGCCAAGAGGACTTGAAAGCGGGGCAGAATTGCAGGAAACCGATTTCAGGAGGTAGACTGGAATTGCATTGAAAGCATAGGAAAAGAGGCAGAACGTCCACAATGATGCACTTGGCCAAAAAGGGCGTATGCGTTTTTTCTGGAATATATTCAGGAAAAAACGCATACGCCCTTTTTGGCCAACCAAGCAAGCTTGCAAAGGAAATCTGCACTACAATGAAGTCTCACTTCCCCCCGGTCAAAAGGGCCATCTGAAAAAAGTGTAAAATCCAGAAAGGCAGGACAGGCCATGGAGAACTGGGAGCCTTGTTATGCTGATGGGCGGGATGTAAATTGCCAACAGACACTCGGGAGAAGTGTATGGTGTTTCCTGAAACATCTAAAAAACAAAGCAACAGAGCCTAGGGCACTGTCACTTATGGTCCTATAGATTAGGGAAATTAAAATCAAAAAGACACAGCCACCCCAAAGTTTGGGATGCCTCTGTTTACAAGAACATCGTTTACAGTACAAGTTCAACATCGCAGAAAGTGAAAAATGGACAAAGAAGTTGTGGTATTTACTTACAAAGCAATATCACTCAGCAATGAAATCTATGTCATCAGGCCCTTAGCAGCACAATGAGTGGATTCAGGTATGATGATTCTAACTGAAATAAGTCACACAGTAAAAGAAACATCATAAGATATCAGTAATACACGGAATGGAAACTTGGCTACACAGGAACTGAATTACAGAACAGAACAGGGTCTCAAATTTAGAAAACCAACTTATGCTTGCTTAAGGGGAAAGGTGAGTTGGGGTGCTGCATAAAACCAGAGATTGAAATGAGCACAGATAAAGTTCCTTAAGCCAAATATGGAATAGACAAGAGCTACTCCTTGTTCAATGAAATGGACTCAACACCGCATATTAAACGCTTAAGAATGTACCTGACTAGTAAGTATCTTAAAACCTATGGATTGCTATGTCTCCGAAAGAGAATCAAGCATGTGTACAGGGGCATAAACGCAGCAGTGATAGGATTGGAGAGGTTCGGTGAGCAAATGAAGACCCTTTGAAGTCATATTGCATGGTACCCATTCCACGGGTTTCAACTACCCAGGTTTAAGGTATTCTTCCTTCAGCTAAAACATGCATGTGGAACCTAGAGTATGATCAACCATGTGATCGGGAGACGTGTTCAAATACGTCTCAGTTTTCGTACCCTGGTACTCGGGTGCAACATTCCAGACGCTTTACTAACACTCTCCCGACTTGGAGAGTCAGTCCCTTTAACCTCCTGTTTGGCCCAGTTTGCAATTTCTGCGGAAGATGAACAGGAATAGTGAGAACCAATGAGAGACTAGCTGGAGGTGTCTGGACGGGCAAATTTAACTCTCATTTCCCACCAGGAAGAGGAATTAACCAAAGGCTCAGCGTGCCGTGCCAGAACCAGATTAGGGCCTGCAGCCATCCTGCGGTGTTGCGGCCAGCTCAAAAGAAAGCGAGTTGAAGAAAGGAGCTCAGGGGCACTGTAATTCACAAACCTGCAGAGTTATAAATGACAGCTATCGTCCAAAAATAGACTGAAGTAAGGCTGCCAAGAGGACTTGAAGGCGGGGCAGAATTGCAGGAAACCGATTTCAGGAGGTAGACTGGAATTGCATTGAAAGCATAGGAAAAGAGGCAGAACGTCCACAATGATGCACTTGGCCAAAAAGGGCGTATGCGTTTTTTCCTGAATATATTCAGGAAAAAACGCATACGCCCTTTTTGGCCAACCAAGCAAGCTTGCAAAGGAAATCTGCACTACAATGAAGTCTCACTTCCCCCCGGTCAAAAGGGCCATCTGAAAAAAGTGTAAAATCCAGAAAGGCAGGATAGGCCATGGAGAACTGGGAGCCTTGTTATGCTGATGGGCGGGATGTAAATTGCCAACAGACACTCGGGAGAAGTGTATGGTGTTTCCTGAAACATCTAAAAAACAAAGCAACAGAGCCTAGGGCACTGTCACTTATGGTCCTATAGATTAGGGAAATTAAAATCAAAAAGACAGAGCCACCCCAAAGTTTGGGACGCCTCTGTTTACAAGAACCTCGTTTACAGTACAAGTTCAACATCGCAGAAAGTGAAAAATGGATAAAGAAGTTGTGGTATTTACTTACAAAGCAATATCACTCAGCAATGAAATCTATGTCATCAGGCCCTTAGCAGCACAATCAGTGGATTCAGGTATGATGATTCTAACTGAAATAAGTCACACAGAAAAAGAAACATCATAAGATATCAGTAATACACGGAATGGAAACTTGGCTACACAGGAACTGAATTACAGAACAGAACAGGGTCTCAAATTTAGAAAACCAACTTATGCTTGCTTAAGGGTAAAGGTGAGTTGGGGTGCTGCATAAAACCAGAGATTGAAATGAGCACAGATAAAGTTCCTTAAGCCAAATATGGAATAGACAAGAGCTACTCCTTGCTCAACGAAATGGACTCAACACCACATATTAAACGCCTAAGAATGTACCTGACTAGTAAGTATCTTAAAACCTATGGATTGCTATGTCTCCGAAAGAGAATCAAGCATGTGTACAGGGGCATAAACGCAGCAGTGATAGGATTGGAGAGGTTCGGTGAGCAAATGAAGACCCTTTGAAGTCATATTGCATGGTACCCATTCCACGGGTTTCATCTACCCAGGTTTTAGGTATTCTTCCTTCAGCTAAAACATGCATGTGGAACCCAGAGTATGATCAACCATGTGATCGGGAGACGTGTTCAAATATGTCTCAGTTTTCGTACCCTGGTACTCGGGTGCAACATTCCAGACGCTTTACTAACACTCTCCCGACTTGGAGAGTCAGTCCCTTTAACCTCCTGTTTGGCCCAGTTTGCAATTTCTGCGGAAGATGAACAGGAATAGTGAGAACCAATGAGAGACTAGCTGGAGGTGTCTGGACGGGCAAATTTAACTCTCATTTCCCACCAGGAAGAGGAATTAACCAAAGGCTCAGCGTGCCGTGCCGGAACCAGATTAGGGCCTGAAGCCATCCTGCGGTGTTGCGGCCAGCTCAAAAGAAAGCGAGTTGAAGAAAGGAGCTCAGGGGCACTGTAATTCACAAACCTGCAGAGTTATAAATGACAGCTATCATCCAAAAATAGACTGAAGTAAGGCTGCCAAGAGGACTTGAAAGCGGGGCAGAATTGCAGGAAACCGATTTCAGGAGGTAGACTGGAATGGCATTGAAAGCATAGGAAAAGAGGCAGAACGTCCACAATGATGCACTTGGCCAAAAAGGGCGTATGCGTTTTTTCCTGAATATATTCAGGAAAAAACGCATACGCCCTTTTTGGCCAACCAAGCAAGCTTGCAAAGGAAATCTGCACTACAATGAAGTCTCACTTCCCCCCGGTCAAAAGGGCCATCTGAAAAAAGTGTAAAATCCAGAAAGGCAGGACAGGCCATGGAGAACTGGGAGCCTTGTTATTCTGAAGGGCGGGATGTAAATTGCCAAGAACCACTCGGGAGAAGTGTATGGTGTTAACTGAAATATCTAAAAAACAAAGCAACAGAGCCTAGGGCACTTCCACTTATGGTCCTATAGCTTAGGGAATTTAAAATCTAAAAGACACAGCCACCCCAAAGTTTCAAACGGCTCTGTTTACAAGAACCTCGTTTACAGTACAAGTTCAACATCGCAGAAAGTGAAAAATGGATAAAGAAGTTGTGGTATTTACTTACAAAGCAATATCACTCAGCAATGAAATCTATGTCATCAGGCCCTTAGCAGCACAATGAGTGGATTCAGGTATGATGATTCTAACTGAAATAAGTCACACAGAAAAAGAAACATCATAAGATATCAGTAATACACGGAATGGAAACTTGGCTACACAGGAACTGAATTACAGAACAGAACAGGGTCTCAAATTTAGAAAACCAACTTATTCTTGCTTAAAGGTAAAGGTGAGTTGGGGTGCTGCATAAAACCAGAGATTGAAATGAGCACAGATAAAGTTCCTTAAGTCAAATATGGAATAGACAAGAGCTACTCCTTGCTCAACGAAATGGACTCAACACCGCATATTAAACGCCTAAGAATGTACCTGACTAGTAAGTATCGTAAAACCTATGGATTGCTATGTCTCCAAAAGAGAATCAAGCATGTGTACAGGGGCATAAACGCAGCAGTGATAGGATTGGAGAGGTTCGGTGAGCAAATGAAGACCCTTTGAAGTCATATTGCATGGTACCCATTACACGGGTCTCAACTCTCCAGGTTTAAGGTATTCTTCCTTCAGCTAAAACATGCATGTGGAACCCAAGTATGATCAACCATGTGAACGGGAGACGTGTTCAAATATGTCTCAGTTTTCCTCCCCTGGTACTCGGGTGCAACATTCCAGACGCTTTACTGACACTCTCCCGACTTGGAGAGTCAGTCCCTTTAACCTCCTGTTTGGCCCAGTTTGCAATTTCTGCGGAAGATGAACAGGAATAGCGAGAAGCAATGAGAGGCTAGCTGGAGGTGTCTGGACGGGCAAATTTAACTCTCATTTCCCACCAGGAAGAGGAATTAACCAAAGGCTCAGCGTGCCGTGCCGGAACCAGATTAGGGCCTGAAGCCATCCTGCGGTGTTGCGGCCAGGTCACAGGAAAGCGAGTTGAAGAAAGGAGCTCAAGGGCACTGTAATTCACAAACCTGCAGAGTTATAAATGACAGCTATCGTCCAAAAATAGACTGAAGTAAGGCTGCCAAGAGGACTTGAAAGCGGGGCAGAATTGCAGGAAACCGATTTCAGGAGGTAGACTGGAATTGCATTGAAAGCATAGGAAAAGAGGCAGAACGTCCACAATGATGCACTTGGCCAAAAAGGGCGTATGCGTTTTTTCCTGAATATATTCAGGAAAAAACGCATACGCCCTTTTTGGCCAACCAGGCAAGCTTGCAAAGGAAATCTGCACTACAATGAAGTCTCACTTCCCCCCGGTCAAAAGGGCCATCTGAAAAAAGTGTAAAATCCAGAAAGGCAGGACAGGCCATGGAGAACTGGGAGCCTTGTTATGCTGATGGGCGGGATGTAAATTGCCAACAGACACTCGGGAGAAGTGTATGGTGTTTCCTGAAACATCTAAAAAACAAAGCAACAGAGCCTAGGGCACTGCCACTTATGGTCCTATAGCTTAGGGAAATTAAAATCAAAAAGACACAGCCACCCCAAAGTTTGGGCCGCCTCTGTTTACAAGAACCTCGTTTACAGTACAAGTTCAACATCGCAGAAAGTGAAAAATGGACAAAGAAGTTGTGGTATTTACTTACAAAGCAATATCACTCAGCAATGAAATCTATGTCATCAGGCCCTTAGCAGCACAATGAGTGGATTCAGGTATGATGATTCTAACTGAAATAAGTCACACAGAAAAAGAAACATCATAAGATATCAGTAATACACGGAATGGAAACTTGGCTACACAGGAACTGAATTACAGAACAGAACAGGGTCTCAAATTTAGAAAACCAACTTATGCTTGCTTAAGGGGAAAGGTGAGTTGGGGTGCTGCATAAAACCAGAGATTGAAATGAGCACAGATAAAGTTCCTTAAGCCAAATATGGAATAGACAAGAGCTACTCCTTGCTCAACGAAATGGACTCAACAACGCATATTAAACGCCTAAGAATGTACCTGACTAGTAAGTATCTTAAAACCTATGGATTGCTATGTCTCCGAAAGAGAATCAAGCATGTGTACAGGGGCATAAAAGCAGCAGTGATAGGATTGGAGAGGTTCGGTGAGCAAATGAAGACCCTTTGAAGTCATATTGCATGGTACCCATTCCACGGGTTTCAACTACCCGGGTCTTAGGTATTCTTCCTTCAGCTAAAACATGCATGTGGAACCCAGAGTATGATCAACCGTGTGATCGGGAGACGTGTTCAAATATGTCTCAGTTTTCGTACCCTGGTACTCGGGTGCAACATTCCAGACGCTTTACTAACACTCTCCCGACTTGGAGAGTCAGTCCCTTTAACCTCCTGTTTGGCCCAGTTTGCAATTTCTGCGGAAGATGAACAGGAATAGTGAGAACCAATGAGAGACTAGCTGGAGGTGTCTGGACGGGCAAATTTAACTCTCATTTCCCACCAGGAAGAGGAATTAACCAAAGGCTCAGCGTGCCGTCCCGGAACCAGATTAGGGCCTGAAGCCATCCTGCGGTGTTGCGGCCAGGTCACAAGAAAGCGAGTTGAAGAAAGGAGCTCAGGGGCACTGTAATTCACAAACCTGCAGAGTTATAAATGACAGCTATCGTCCAAAAATAGACTGAAGTAAGGCTGCCAAGAGGACTTGAAAGCGGGGCAGAATTGCAGGAAACCGATTTCAGGAGGTAGACTGGAATTGCATTGAAAGCATAGGAAAAGAGGCAGAACGTCCACAATGATGCACTTGGCCAAAAAGGGCGTATGCGTTTTTTCCTGAATATATTCAGGAAAAAACGCATACGCCCTTTTTGGCCAACCAAGCAAGCTGGCAAAGGAAATCTGCACTACAATGAAGTCTCACTTCCCCCCGGTCAAAAGGGCCATCTGAAAAAAGTGTAAAATCCAGAAAGGCAGGACAGGCCATGGAGAACTGGGAGCCTTGTTATGCTGATGGGCGGGATGTAAATTGCCAACAGACACTTGGGAGAAGTGTATGGTGTTTCCTGAAACATCTAAAAAACAAAGCAACAGAGCCTAGGGCACTTCCACTTATGGTCCTATAGCTTAGGGAAATTAAAATAAAAAAGACACAGCCACCCCAAAGTTTGGAACGGCTCTGTTTACAAGAACCTCGTTTACAGTACAAGTTCAACATCGCAGAAAGTGAAAAATGAATAAAGAAGTTGTGGTATTTACTTACAAAACAATATCACTCAGCAATGAAATCTGTGTCATCAGGCCCTTAGCAGCACAATGAGTGGATTCAGGTATGATGATTCTAACTGAAATAAGTCACACAGAAAAAGAAACATCATAAGATATCAGTAATACACGGAATGGAAACTTGGCTACACAGGAACTGAATTACAGAACAGAACAGTGTCTCAAATTTAGAAAACCAACTTATGCTTGCTTAAGGGGAAAGGTGAGTTGGGGTGCTGCATAAAACCAGAGATTGAAATGAGCACAGATAAAGTTCCTTAAGCCAAATATGGAATAGACAAGAGCTACTCCTTGCTCAACGAAATGGACTCAACACCCCATATTAAACGCCTAAGAATGTACCTGACTAGTAAGTATCTTAAAACCTATGGATTGCTATGTCTCCGAAAGAGAATCAAGCATGTGTACAGGGGCATAAACGCAGCAGTGATAGGATTGGAGAGTTTCGTGAGCAAATGAAGACCCTTTGAAGTCATATTGCATGGTACCCATTCCACGGGTTTCAACTACCCAGGTTTTAGGTATTCTTCCTTCAGCTAAAACATGCATGTGGAACCTAGAGTATGATCAACCATGTGATCGGGAGACGTGTTCAAATATGTCCCAGTTTTCGTACCCTGGTACTCGGGTGCAACATTCCAGACGCTTTACTAACACTCTCCCGACTTGGAGAGTCAGTCCCTTTAACCTCCTGTTTGGCCCAGTTTGCAATTTCTGCGGAAGATGAACAGGAATAGTGAGAACCAATGAGAGACTAGCTGGAGGTGTCTGGACGGGCAAATTTAACTCTCATTTCCCACCAGGAAGAGGAATTAACCAAAGGCTCAGCGTGCCGTGCCGGAACCAGATTAGGGCCTGAAGCCATCCTGCGGTGTTGCAGCCAGCTCACAAGAAAGCGAGTTGAAGAAAGGAGCTCAGGGGCACTGTAATTCACAAACCTGCAGAGTTATAAATGACAGCTATCGTCCAAAAATAGACTGAAGTAAGGCTGCCAAGAGGACTTGAAAGCGGGGCAGAATTGCAGGAAACCGATTTCAGGAGGTAGACTGGAATTGCATTGAAAGCATAGGAAAAGAGGCAGAACGTCCACAATGATGCACTTGGCCAAAAAGGGCGTATGCGTTTTTTCCTGAATATATTCAGGAAAAAACGCATACGCCCTTTTTGGCCAACCAAGCAAACTTGCAAAGGAAATCTGCACTACAATGAAGTCTCACTTCCCCCCGGTCAAAAGGGCCATCTGAAAAAAGTGTAAAATCCAGAAAGGCAGGACAGGCCATGGAGAACTGGGAGCCTTGTTATGCTGATGGGCGGGATGTAAATTACCAACAGACACTAAGGAGAAGTGTATGGTGTTTCCTGAAACATCTAAAAAACAAAGCAACAGAGCCTAGGGCACTTCCACTTATGGTCCTATAGCTTAGGGAAATTAAAATCAAAAAGACACAGCCACCCCAAAGTTTGGGACGCCTCTGTTTACAAGAACCTCGTTTACAGTACAAGTTCAACATCGCAGAAAGTGAAAAATGGATAAAGAAGTTGTGGTATTTACTTACAAAGCAATATCACTCAGCAATGAAATCTATGTCATCAGGCCCTTAGCAGCACAATGACTGGATTCAGGTATGATGATTCTAACTGAAATAAGTCACACAGAAAAAGAAACATCATAAGATATCAGTAATACACGGAATGGAAACTTGGCTACACAGGAACTGAATTACAGAACAGAACAGGGTCTCAAATTTAGAAAACCAACTTATGCTTGCTTAAGGGGAAAGGTGAGTTGGGGTGCTGCATAAAACCAGAGATTGAAATGAGCACAAATAAAGTTCCTTAAGCCAAATATGGAATACACAAGAGCTACTCCTTGCTCAACGAAATGGACTCAACACCGCATATTAAACGCCTAAGAATGTACCTGACTAGTAAGTATCTTAAAACCTATGGATTGCTATGTCTCTGAAAGAGAATCAAGCATGTGTACAGGGGCATAAACGCAGCAGTGATAGGATTGGAGAGGTTCGGTGAGCAAATGAAGACCCTTTGAAGTCATATTGCATGGTACCCATTCCACGGGTTTCACCTACCCAGGTTTAAGGTATTCTTCCTTCAGCTAAAACATGCATGTGGAACCTAGAGTATGATCAACCATGTGATCAGGAGACGTGTTCAAATATGTCTCAGTTTTCCTACCCTGGTACTCGGGTGCAACATTCCAGACGCTTTACTAACACTCTCCCGACTTGGAGAGTCAGTCCCTTTAACCTCCTGTTTGGCCCAGTTTGCAATTTCTGCGGAAGATGAAGAGGAATAGCGAGAACCAATGAGAGACTAGCTGGAGGTGTCTGAACGGGCAAATTTAACTCTCATTTCCCACCAGGAAGAGGAATTAACCAAAGGCTCAGCGTGCCATGCCGGAACCAGATTAGGGCCTGAAGACATCCTGCGGTGTTGCGGCCAGCTCACAAGAAAGCGAGTTGAAGAAAGGAGCTCAGGGGCACTGTAATTCACAAACCTGCAGAGTTATAAATGACAGCTATCGTCCAAAAATATACTGAAGTAAGGCTGCCAAGAGGACTTGAAAGCGGGGCAGAATTGCAGGAAACCGATTTCAGGAGGTAGACTGGAATTGCATTGAAAGCATAGGAAAAGAGGCAGAACGTCCACAATGATGCACTTGGCCAAAAAGGGCGTATGCGTTTTTTCCTGAATATATTCAGGAAAAAACGCATACGCCCTTTTTGGCCAACCAAGCAAACTTGCAAAGGAAATCTGCACTACAATGAAGTCTCACTTCCCCCCGGTCAAAAGGGCCATCTGAAAAAAGTGTAAAATCCAGAAAGGCAGGACAGGCCATGGAGAACTGGGAGCCTTGTTATGCTGATGGGCGGGATGTAAATTGCCAACAGACACTCGGGAGAAGTGTATGGTGTTTCCTGAAACATCTAAAAAACAAAGCAACAGAACCTAGGGCACTTCCACTTATGGTCCTATAGCTTAGGGAAATTAAAATCAAAAAGACACAGCCACCCCAAAGTTTGGGACGCCTCTGTTTACAAGAACCTCGTTTACCATACAAGTTCAATATCACAGAAAGTGAAAAATGGATAAAGAACTTGTGGTACTTACGTACAATGCAGTATCACTCAGCAATGAAATCTATGTCATCAGGCCCTTAGCAGCATAATGAGTAGATTCAGGTACGATGATTCTAACTGAAATAAGTCACACAGAAAAAGAAACATCATAAGATATCACTAATACACGGAATGTAAACTTGGCTACACAGGAACTGAATTACAGAACAGAACAGGTTCTCAAATTTAGAAAACCAACTTATGCTTGCTTAAGGGGAAAGGTGAGTTGGGGTGCTGCATAAAACCAGAGATTGAAATGAGCACAGATAAAGTTCCTTAAGCCAAATATGGAATAGACAAGAGCTACTCCTTGCTCAACGAAATGGACTCAACACCCCATATTAAACGCCTAAGAATGTACCTGACTAGTAAGTATCTTAAAACCTATGGATTGCTATGTCTCCGAAAGAGAATGAAGCATGTGTACAGGGGCATAAACGCAGCAGTGATAGGATTGGAGATGTTCGGTGAGCAAATGAAGACCCTTTGAAGTCATATTGCATGGTACCCATTACACGGGTCTCAACTCTCCAGGTTTAAGGTATTCTTCCTTCAGCTAAAACATGCATGTGGAACCCAGAGTATGATCAACCATGTGAACGGGAGACGTGTTCAAATATGTCTCAGTTTTCCTACCCTGGTACTCGGGTGCAACATTCCAGACGCTTTACTAACACTCTCCCGACTTGGAGAGTCAGTCCCTTTAACCTCCTGTTTGGCCCAGTTTGCAATTTCTGCGGAAGATGAACAGGAATAGCGAGAACCAATGAGAGGCTAGCTGGAGGTGTCTGGACGGGCAAACTCAACTCTCATTTCCCACCAGGAAGAGAAATTAACCAAAGGCTCAGAATGCTGGGCCGGAACCAGATTAGGGCCTGAAGCCATCCTGCGGTGTTGCGGCCAGCTCACAAGAAAGCGAGTTGAAGAAAGGAGCTCAGGGGCACTGTAATTCACAAACCTGCAGAGTTATAAATGACAGCTATCGTCCAAAAATAGACTGAAGTAAGGCTGCCAAGAGGACTTGAAAGCGGGGCAGAATTGCAGGAAACCGATTTCAGGAGGTAGACTGGAATTGCATTGAAAGCATAGGAAAAGAGGCAGAACGTCCACAATGATGCACTTGGCCAAAAAGGGCGTATGCGTTTTTTCCTGAATATATTCAGGAAAAAACGCATACGCCCTTTTTGGCCAACCAAGCAAGCTTGCAAAGGAAATCTGCACTACAATGAAGTCTCACTTCCCCCCGGTCAAAAGGGCCATCTGAAAAAAGTGTAAAATCCAGAAAGGCAGGACAGGCCATGGAGAACTGGGAGCCTTGTTATGCTGATGGGCGGGATGTAAATTGCCAACAGACACTTGGGAGAAGTGTATGGTGTTTCCTGAAACATCTAAAAAACAAAGCAACAGAGCCTAGGGCACTTCCACTTATGGTCCTATAGCTTAGGGAAATTAAAATCAAAAAGACACAGCCACCCCAAAGTTTGGAACGGCTCTGTTTACAAGAACCTCGTTTACAGTACAAGTTCAACATCGCAGAAAGTGAAAAATGGATAAAGAAGTTGTGGTATTCACTTACAATGCAGTATCACTCAGCAATGAAATCTATGTCATCAGGCCCGTAGCAGCACAATGAGTGGATTCAGGTATGATGATTCTAACTGAAATAAGTCACACAGAAAAAGAAACATCATAAGATATCAGTAATACACGGAATGTAAACTTGGCTACACAGGAACTGAATTACAGAACAGAACAGGTTCTCAAATTTAGAAAACCAACTTATGCTTGCTTAAGGGGAAAGGTGAGTTGGGGTGCTGCATAAAACCAGAGATTGAAATGAGCACAGATAAAGTTCCTTAAGCCAAATATGGAATAGACAAGAGCTACTCCTTGCTCAACGAAATGGACTCAACACCGCATATTAAACGCCTAAGAATGTACCTGACTAGTAAGTATCTTAAAACCTATGGATTGCTATGTCTCCAAAAGAGAATCAAGCGTGTGTACAGGGGCATAAACGCAGCAGTGATAGGATTGGAGAGGTTCGGTGAGCAAATGAAGACCCTTTGAAGTCATATTGCATGGTACCCATTAGACGGGTCTCAACTCTCCAGGTTTAAGGTATTCTTCCTTCAGCTAAAACATGCATGTGGAACCCAGAGTATGATCAACCATGTGAACGGGAGACGTGTTCAAATATGTCTCAGTTTTCCTACCCTGGTACTCGGGTGCAACATTCCAGACGCTTTACTAACACTCTCCCGACTTGGAGAGTCAGTCCCTTTAACCTCCTGTTTGGCCCAGTTTGCAATTTCTGCGGAAGATGAACAGGAATAGCGAGAACCAATGAGAGCCTAGCTGGAGGTGTCTGGACGGGCAAATTTAACTCTCATTTCCCACCAGGAAGAGGAATTAACCAAAGGCTCAGAATGCCGGGCCGGAACCAGATTAGGGCCTGAAGCCATCCTGCGGTGTTGCGGCCAGGTCACAAGAAAGCGAGTTGAAGAAAGGAGCTCAGGGGCACTGTAATTCACAAACCTGCAGAGTTATAAATGACAGCTATCGTCCAAAAATAGACTGAAGTAAGGCTGCCAAGAGGACTTGAAAGCGGGGCAGAATTGCAGGAAACCGATTTCAGGAGGTAGACTGGAATTGCATTGAAAGCATAGGAAAAGAGGCAGAACGTCCACAATGATGCACTTGGCCAAAAAGGGCGTATGCGTTTTTTCCTGAATATATTCAGGAAAAAACGCATACGCCCTTTTTGGCCAACCAAGCAAGCTTGCAAAGGAAATCTGCACTACAATGAAGTCTCACTTCCCCCCGGTCAAAAGGGCCATCTGAAAAAAGTGTAAAATCCAGAAAGGCAGGACAGGCCATGGAGAACTGGGAGCCTTGTTATGCTGATGGGCGGGATGTAAATTGCCAACAGACACTTGGGAGAAGTGTATGGTGTTTCCTGAAACATCTAAAAAACAAAGCAACAGAGCCTAGGGCACTTCCACTTATGGTCCTATAGCTTAGGGAAATTAAAATAAAAAAGACACAGCCACCCCAAAGTTTGGAACGGCTCTGTTTACAAGAACCTCGTTTACAGTACAAGTTCAACATCGCAGAAAGTGAAAAATGAATAAAGAAGTTGTGGTATTTACTTACAAAACAATATCACTCAGCAATGAAATCTGTGTCATCAGGCCCTTAGCAGCACAATGAGTGGATTCAGGTATGATGATTCTAACTGAAATAAGTCACACAGAAAAAGAAACATCATAAGATATCAGTAATACACGGAATGTAAACTTGGCTACACACGAACTGAATTACAGAACAGAACAGTGTCTCAAATTTAGAAAACCAACTTATGCTTGCTTAAGGGGAAAGGTGAGTTGGGGTGCTGCATAAAACCAGAGATTGAAATGAGCACAGATAAAGTTCCTTAAGCCAAATATGGAATAGACAAGAGCTACTCCTTGCTCAACGAAATGGACTCAACACCCCATATTAAACGCCTAAGAATGTACCTGACTAGTAAGTATCTTAAAACCTATGGATTGCTATGTCTCCGAAAGAGAATCAAGCATGTGTACAGGGGCATAAACGCAGCAGTGATAGGATTGGAGAGTTTCGTGAGCAAATGAAGACCCTTTGAAGTCATATTGCATGGTACCCATTCCACGGGTTTCAACTACCCAGGTTTTAGGTATTCTTCCTTCAGCTAAAACATGCATGTGGAACCTAGAGTATGATCAACCATGTGATCGGGAGACGTGTTCAAATATGTCTCAGTTTTCGTACCCTGGTACTCGGGTGCAACATTCCAGAAACTTTACTAACACTCTCCCGACTTGGAGAGTCAGTCCCTTTAGCCTCCTGTTTGGCCCAGTTTGCAATTTCTGCGGAAGATGAACAGGAATAGTGAGAACCAATGAGAGACTAGCTGGAGGTGTCTGGACGGGCAAATTTAACTCTCATTTCCCACCAGGAAGAGGAATTAACCAAAGGCTCAGCGTGCCGTGCCGGAACCAGATTAGGGCCTGAAGCCATCCTGCGGTGTTGCGGCCAGCTCACAAGAAAGCGAGTTGAAGAAAGGAGCTCAGGGGCACTGTAATTCACAAACCTGCAGAGTTATAAATGACAGCTATCGTCCAAAAATAGACTGAAGTAAGGCTGCCAAGAGGACTTGAAAGCGGGGCAGAATTGCAGGAAACCGATTTCAGGAGGTAGACTGGAATTGCATTGAAAGCATAGGAAAAGAGGCAGAACGTCCACAATGATGCACTTGGCCAAAAAGGGCGTATGCGTTTTTTCCTGAATATATTCAGGAAAAAACGCATACGCCCTTTTTGGCCAACCAAGCAAACTTGCAAAGGAAATCTGCACTACAATGAAGTCTCACTTCCCCCCGGTCAAAAGGGCCATCTGAAAAAAGTGTAAAATCCAGAAAGGCAGGACAGGCCATGGAGAACTGGGAGCCTTGTTATGCTGATGGGCGGGATGTAAATTACCAACAGACACTAAGGAGAAGTGTATGGTGTTTCCTGAAACATCTAAAAAACAAAGCAACAGAGCCTAGGGCACTTCCACTTATGGTCCTATAGCTTAGGGAAATTAAAATCAAAAAGACACAGCCACCCCAAAGTTTGGGACGCCTCTGTTTACAAGAACCTCGTTTACCGTACAAGTTCAATATCACAGAAAGTGAAAAATGGATAAAGAGCTTGTGGTACTTACGTACAATGCAGTATCACTCAGCAATGAAATCTATGTCATCAGGCCCATAGCAGCATCATGAGTGGATTCAGGTACGATGATTCTAACTGAAATAAGTCACACAGAAAAAGAAACATCATAAGATATCACTAATACACGGAATGTAAACTTGGCTACACAGGAACTGAATTACAGAACAGAACAGGGTCTCAAATTTAGAAAACCAACTTATGCTTGCTTAAGGGGAAAGGTGAGTTGGGGTGCTGCATAAAACCAGAGATTGAAATGAGCACAGATAAAGTTCCTTAAGCCAAATATGGAATAGACAAGAGCTACTCCTTGCTCAACGAAATGGACTCAACACCGCATATTAAACGCCTAAGAATGTACCTGACTAGTAAGTATCTTAAAACCTATGGATTGCTATGTCTCCGAAAGAGAATCAAGCATGTGTACAGGGGCATAAACGCAGCAGTGATAGGATTGGAGATGTTCGGTGAGCAAATGAAGACCCTTTGAAGTCATATTGCATGGTACCCATTCCACGGGTTTCAACTACCCAGGTTTTAGGTATTCTTCCTTCAGCTAAAACATGCATGTTGAACCCAGAGTATGATCAACCATGTGATCGGGAGACGTGTTCAAATATGTCTCAGTTTTCGTACCCTGGTACTCGGGTGCAACATTCCAGACGCTTTACTAATACTCTCCCGACTTGGAGAGTCAGTCCCTTTAACCTCCTGTTTGGCCCAATTTACAATTTCTGTGGAAGATGAACAGGAATAGCGAGAACCAATGAGAGACTAGCTGGAGGTGTCTGGATGGGCAAATTTAACTCTCATTTCCCACCAGGAAGAGGAATTAACCAAAGGCTCAGCGTGCCGTGCCGGAACCAGATTAGGGCCTGAAGCCATCCTGCAGTGTTGCGGCCAGCTCAAAAGAAAGCGATTTGAAGAAAGGAGCTCAGGGGCACTCTAATTCACAAACCTGCAGAGTTATAAATGACAGCTATCGTCCAAAAATATAATGAAGTAAGGCTGCCAAGAGGACTTGAAAGCGGGGCAGAATTGCAGGAAACCGATTTCAGGAGGTAGACTGGAATTGCATTGAAAGCATAGGAAAAGAGGCAGAATGTCCACAATGATGCACTTGGCCAAAAAGGGCGTATGCGTTTTTTCCTGAATATATTCAGGAAAAAGCGCATACGCCCTTTTTGGCCAACCAAGCAAGCTTGCAAAGGAAATCTGCACTACAATGAAGTCTCACTTCCCCCCGGTCAAAAGGGCCATCTGAAAAAAGTGTAAAATCCAGAAAGGCAGGACAGGCCATGGAGAACTGGGAGCCTTGTTATGCTGATGGGGGGGATGTAAATTACCAACAGACACTCAGGAGAAGTGTATGGTGTTTCCTGAAACATCTAAAAAACAAAGCAACAGAACCTAGGGCACTGCCACTTATGGTCCTATAGCTTAGGGAAATTAAAATCAAAAAGACACAGCCACCCCAAAGTTTGGAACGGCTCTGTTTACAAGAACCTCGTTTACAGTACAAGTTCAACATCGCAGAAAGTGAAAAATGGATAAAGAAGTTGTGGTATTCACTTACAATGCAGTATCACTCAGCAATGAAATCTATGTCATCAGGCCCTTAGCAGCACAATGACTGGATTCAGGTATGATGATTCTAACTGAAATAAGTCACACAGAAAAAGAAACATCATAAGATATCAGTAATACACAGAATGGAAACTTGGCTACACAGGAACTGAATTACAGAACAGAACAGGGTCTCAAATTTAGAAAACCAACTTATGCTTGCTTAAGGGGAAAGGTGAGTTGGGGTGCTGCATAAAACCAGAGATTGAAATGAGCACAGATAAAGTTCCTTAAGCCAAATATGGAATACACAAGAGGTACTCCTTGCTCAACGAAATGGACTCAACACCGCATATTAAACGCCTAAGAATGTACCTGACTAGTAAGTATCTTAAAACCTATGGATTGCTATGTCTCTGAAAGAGAATCAAGCATGTGTACAGGGGCATAAACGCAGCAGTGATAGGATTGGAGAGGTTCGGTGAGCAAATGAAGACCCATTGAAGTCATATTGCATGGTACCCATTCCAAGGGTTTCACCTACCCAGGTTTAAGGTATTCTTCCTTCAGCTAAAACATGCATGTGGAACCCAGAGTATGATCAACCATGTGATCGGGAGACGTGTTCAAATATGTCTCAGTTTTCGTACCCTGGTACTCGGGTGCAACATTCCAGACGCTTTACTAACACTCTCCCGACTTGGAGAGTCAGTCCCTTTAACCTCCTGTTTGGCCCAGTTTGCAATTTCTGCGGAAGATGAAGAGGAATAGCGAGAACCAATGAGAGACTAGCTGGAGGTGTCTGAACGGGCAAATTTAACTCTCATTTCCCACCAGGAAGAGGATTAACCAAAGGCTCAGCGTGCCATGCCGGAACCAGATTAGGGCCTGAAGACATCCTGCGGTGTTGCGGCCAGCTCACAAGAAAGCGAGTTGAAGAAAGGAGCTCAGGGGCACTGTAATTCACAAACATGCAGAGTTATAAATGACAGCTATCGTCCAAAAATAGACTGAAGTAAGGCTGCCAAGAGGACTTGAAAGCGGGGCAGAATTGCAGGAAACCGATTTCAGGAGGTAGACTGGAATTGCATTGCAAGCATAGGAAAAGAGGCAGAACGTCCACAATGATGCACTTGGCCAAAAAGGGCGTATGCGTTTTTTCCTGAATATATTCAGGAAAAAACGCATACGTCCTTTTTGGCCAACCAAGCAAACTTGCAAAGGAAATCTGCACTACAATGAAGTCTCACTTCCCCCCGGTCAAAAGGGCCATCTGAAAAAAGTGTAAAATCCAGAAAGGCAGGACAGGCCATGGAGAACTGGGAGCCTTGTTATGCTGATGGGCGGGATGTAAATTGCCAACAGACACTCGGGAGAAGTGTATGGTGTTTCCTGAAACATCTAAAAAACAAAGCAACAGAACCTAGGGCACTTCCACTTATGGTCCTATAGCTTAGGGAAATTAAAATCAAAAAGACACAGCCACCCCAAAGTTTGGGACGCCTCTGTTTACAAGAACCTCGTTTACCATGCAAGTTCAATATCACAGAAAGTGAAAAATGGATAAAGAACTTGTGGTACTTACGTACAATGCAGTATCACTCAGCAATGAAATCTATGTCATCAGGCCCTTAGCAGCATAATGAGTAGATTCAGGTACGATGATTCTAACTGAAATAAGTCACACAGAAAAAGAAACATCATAAGATATCACTAATACACGGAATGTAAACTTGGCTACACAGGAACTGAATTACAGAACAGAACAGGTTCTCAAATTTAGAAAACCAACTTATGCTTGCTTAAGGGGAAAGGTGAGTTGGGGTGCTGCATAAAACCAGAGATTGAAATGAGCACAGATAAAGTTCCTTAAGCCAAATATGGAATAGACAAGAGCTACTCTTGCTCAACGAAATGGACTCAACACCCCATATTAAACGCCTAAGAATGTACCTGACTAGTAAGTATCTTAAAACCTATGGATTGCTATGTCTCCAAAAGAGAATGAAGCATGTGTACAGGGGCATAAACGCAGCAGTGATAGGATTGGAGATGTTCGGTGAGCAAATGAAGACCCTTTGAAGTCATATTGCATTGTACCCATTCCATGGGTTTCAACTACCCAGGTTTTAGGTATTCTTCCTTCAGCTAAAACATGCATGTGGAACCCAGAGTATGATCAACCATGTGAATGGGAGACGTGTTCAAATATGTCTCAGTTTTCCTACCCTGGTACTCGGGTGCAACATTCCAGACGCTTTACTAACACTCTCCCGACTTGGAGAGTCAGTCCCTTTAACCTCCTGTTTGGCCCAGTTTGCAATTTCTGCGGAAGATGAACAGGAATAGCGAGAACCAATGAGAGGCTAGCTGGAGGTGTCTGGACGGGCAAATTTAACTCTCATTTCCCACCAGGAAGAGGAATTAACCAAAGGCTCAGAATGCTGGGCCGGAACCAGATTAGGGCCTGAAGCCATCCTGTGGTGTTGCGGCCAGCTCACAAGAAAGCGAGTTGAAGAAAGGAGCTCAGAGGCACTGTAATTCACAAACCTGCAGAGTAATAAATGACAGCTATCGTCCAAAAATAGACTGAAGTAAGGCTGCCAAGAGGACTTGAAAGCGGGGCAGAATTGCAGGAAACCGATTTCAGGAGGTAGACTGGAATTGCATTGAAAGCATAGGAAAAGAGGCAGAACGTCCACAATGATGCACTTGGCCAAAAAGGGCGTATGCGTTTTTTCCTGAATATATTCAGGAAAAAACGCATACGCCCTTTTTGGCCAACCAAGCAAGCTGGCAAAGGAAATCTGCACTACAATGAAGTCTCACTTCCCCCCGGTCAAAAGGGCCATCTGAAAAAAGTGTAAAATCCATAAAGGCAGGACAGGCCATGGAGAACTGGGAGCCTTGTTATGCTGATGGGCGGGATGTAAATTGCCAACAACCACTCGGGAGAAGTGTATGGTGTTTCCTGAAACATCTAAAAAACAAAGCAACAGAACCTAGGGCACTTCCACTTATGGTCCTATAGCTTAGGGAAACTAAAATCAAAAAGACACAGCCACCCCAAAGTTTGGAACGGCTCTGTTTACAAGAACCTCGTTTACAGTACAAGTTCAACATCGCAGAAAGTGAAAAATGGATAAAGAAGTTGTGGTATTTACTTACAAAGCAATATCACCAAGCAATGAAATCTGTGTCATCAGGCCCTTAGCAGCACAATGAGTGGATTCAGGAATGATGATTCTAACTGAAATAAGTCACACAGAAAAAGAAACATCATAAGATATCAGTAATACACGGAATGTAAACTTGGCTACACAGGAACTGAATTACAGAACAGAACAGGGTCTCAAATTTAGAAAACCAACTTATGCTTGCTTAAGGGGAAAGGTGAGTTGGGGTGCTGCATAAAACCAGAGATTGAAATGAGCACAGATAAAGTTCCTTAAGCCAAATATGGAATAGACAAGAGCTACTCCTTGCTCAACGAAATGGACTCAACACCGCATATTAAATGCCTAAGAATGTACCTGACTAGTAAGTATCTTAAAACCTAGGGATTGCTATGTCTCCGAAAGAGAATCAAGCGGGTGTACAGGGGCATAAACGCAGCAGTGATAGGATTGGAGATGTTCGGTGAGCAAATGAAGACCCTTTGAAGTCATATTGCATGGTACCCATTCCACGGGTTTCAACTACCCAGGTTTTAGGTATTCTTCCTTCAGCTAAAACATGCATGTGGAACCCAGAGTATGATCAACCATGTGATCGGGAGACGTGTTCAAATATGTCTCAGTTTTCCTCCCCTGGTACTCGGGTGCAACATTCCAGACGCTTTACTAACACTCTCCCCACTTGGAGAGTCAGCGCCTTTAACCTCCTGTTTTGCCCAGTTTTGCAATTTCTGCGGAAGATGAACAGGAATAGCGAGAACCAATGAGAGGCTAGCTGGAGGTGTCTGGACGGGCAAATTTAACTCTCATTTCCCACCAGGAAGAGGAAATAACCAGAGGCTCAGCGTGCCGTGCCGGAACCAGATTAGGGCCTGAAGCCATCCTGCGGTGTTGCGGCCAGGTCACAAGAAAGCGAGTTCAAGAAAGGAGCTCAGGGGCACTGTAATTCACAAACCTGCAGAGTTATAAATGACAGCTATCGTCCAAAAATATACTGAAGTAAGGCTGCCAAGAGGACTTGAA
The DNA here is from genome assembly GCF_949987515.2 of Delphinus delphis. Taxonomy (NCBI): domain Eukaryota; kingdom Metazoa; phylum Chordata; class Mammalia; order Artiodactyla; family Delphinidae; genus Delphinus; species Delphinus delphis. Next base: position 49,464 of record NW_027193055.1, read on the forward strand.
AGCGGGGCAGAATTGCAGGAAACCGATTTCAGGAGGTAGACTGGAATTGCATTGAAAGCATAGGAAAAGAGGCAGAACGTCCACAATGATGCACTTGGCCAAAAAGGGCGTATGCGTTTTTTCCTGAATATATTCAGAAAAAAACGCATACGCCCTTTTTGGCCAACCAAGCAAGCTTGCAAAGGAAATCTGCACTACAATGAAGTCTCACTTCCCCCCGGTCAAAAGGGCCATCTGAAAAAAGTGTAAAATCCAGAAAGGCAGGACAGGCCATGGAGAACTGGGAGCCTTGTTATGCTGATGGGCGGGATGTAAATTGCCAACAGACACTCGGGAGAAGTGTATGGTGTTTCCTGAAACATCTAAAAAACAAAGCAACAGAACCTAGGGCACTGCCACTTATGGTCCTATAGCTTAGGGAAATTAAAATCAAAAAGACACAGCCACCCCAAAGTTTGGAACGGCTCTGTTTACAAGAACCTCGTTTACAGTACAAGTTCAACATCGCAGAAAGTGAAAAATGGATAAAGAAGTTGTGGTATTCACTTACAATGCAGTATCACTCAGCAATGAAATCTATGTCATCAGGCCCTTAGCAGCACAATGACTGGATTCAGGTATGATGATTCTAACTGAAATAAGTCACACAGAAAAAGAAACATCATAAGATATCAGTAATACACGGAATGGAAACTTGGCTACACAGGAACTGAATTACAGAACAGAACAGGGTCTCAAATTTAGAAAACCAACTTATGCTTGCTTAAGGGGAAAGGTGAGTTGGGGTGCTGCATAAAACCAGAGATTGAAATGAGCACAGATAAAGTTCCTTAAGCCAAATATGGAATACACAAGAGCTACTCCTTGCTCAACGAAATGGACTCAACACCCCATATTAAACGCCTAAGAATGTACCTGACTAGTAAGTATCTTAAAACCTATGGATTGCTATGTCTCTGAAAGAGAATCAAGCATGTGTACAGGGGCATAAACGCAGCAGTGATAGGATTGGAGAGGTTCGGTGAGCAAATGAAGACCCTTTGAAGTCATATTGCATGGTACCCATTCCACGGGTTTCACCTACCCAGGTTTAAGGTATTCTTCCTTCAGCTAAAACATGCATGTGGAACCTAGAGTATGATCAACCATGTGATCAGGAGACGTGTTCAAATATGTCTCAGTTTTCCTACCCTGGTACTCGGGTGCAACATTCCAGACGCTTTACTAACACTCTCCCGACTTGGAGTGTGAGTCCCTTTAACCTCCTGTTTGGCCCAGTTTGCAATTTCTGCGGAAGATGAAGAGGAATAGCGAGAACCAATGAGAGACTAGCTGGAGGTGTCTGAACGGGCAAATTTAACTCTCATTTCCCACCAGGAAGAGGAATTAACCAAAGGCTCAGCGTGCCATGCCGGAACCAGATTAGGGCCTGAAGGCATCCTGCGGTGTTGCGGCCAGCTCACAAGAAAGCGAGTTGAAGAAAGGAGCTCAGGGGCACTGTAATTCACAAACCTGCAGAGTTATAAATGACAGCTATCGTCCAAAAATAGACTGAAGTAAGGCTGCCAAGAGGACTTGAAAGCGGGGCAGAATTGCAGGAAACCGATTTCAGGAGGTAGACTGGAATTGCATTGAAAGCATAGGAAAAGAGGCAGAACGTCCACAATGATGCACTTGGCCAAAAAGGGCGTATGCGTTTTTTCCTGAATATATTCAGGAAAAAACGCATACGCCCTTTTTGGCCAACCAAGCAAACTTGCAAAGGAAATCTGCACTACAATGAAGTCTCACTTCCCCCCGGTCAAAAGGGCCATCTGAAAAAAGTGTAAAATCCAGAAAGGCAGGACAGGCCATGGAGAACTGGGAGCCTTGTTATGCTGATGGGCGGGATGTAAATTGCCAACAGACACTTGGGAGAAGTGTATGGTGTTTCCTGAAACATCTAAAAAACAAAGCAACAGAGCCTAGGGCACTTCCACTTATGGTCCTATAGCTTAGGGAAATTAAAATCAAAAAGACACAGCCACCCCAAAGTTTGGAACGGCTCTGTTTACAAGAACCTCGTTTACAGTACAAGTTCAACATCGCAGAAAGTGAAAAATGGATAAAGAAGTTGTGGTATTCACTTACAATGCAGTATCACTCAGCAATGAAATCTATGTCATCAGGCCCTTAGCAGCACAATGAGTGGATTCAGGTATGATGATTCTAACTGAAATAAGTCACACAGAAAAAGAAACATCATAAGATATCAGTAATACACGGAATGTAAACTTGGCTACACAGGAACTGAATTACAGAACAGAACAGGGTCTCAAATTTAGAAAACCAACTTATGCTTGCTTAAGGGGAAAGGTGAGTTGGGGTGCTGCATAAAACCAGAGATTGAAATGAGCACAGATAAAGTTCCTTAAGCCAAATATGGAATAGACAAGAGCTACTCCTTGCTCAACGAAATGGACTCAACACCGCATATTAAACGCCTAAGAATGTACCTGACTAGTAAGTATCTTAAAACCTATGGATTGCTATGTCTCCAAAAGAGAATCAAGCGGGTGTACAGGGGCATAAACGCAGCAGTGATAGGATTGGAGAGGTTCGGTGAGCAAATGAAGACCCTTTGAAGTCATATTGCATGGTACCCATTACACGGGTCTCAACTCTCCAGGTTTAAGGTATTCTTCCTTCAGCTAAAACATGCATGTGGAACCCAGAGTATGATCAACCATGTGAACGGGAGACGTGTTCAAATATGTCTCAGTTTTCCTACCCTGGTACTCGGGTGCAACATTCCAGACGCTTTCCTAACACTCTCCCGACTTGGAGAGTCAGTCCCTTTAACCTCCTGTTTGGCCCAGTTTGCAATTTCTGCGGAAGATGAACAGGAATAGCGAGAACCAATGAGAGCCTAGCTGGAGGTGTCTGGACGGGCAAATTTAACTCTCATTTCCCACCAGGAAGAGGAATTAACCAAAGGCTCAGAATGCCGGGCCGGAACCAGATTAGGGCCTGAAGCCATCCTGCGGTGTTGCGGCCAGGTCACAAGAAAGCGAGTTGAAGAAAGGAGCTCAGGGGCACTGTAATTCACAAACCTGCAGAGTTATAAATGACAGCTATCGTCCAAAAATAGACTGAAGTAAGGCTGCCAAGAGGACTTGAAAGCGGGGCAGAATTGCAGGAAACCGATTTCAGGAGGTAGACTGGAATTGCATTGAAAGCATAGGAAAAGAGGCAGAACGTCCACAATGATGCACTTGGCCAAAAAGGGCGTATGCGTTTTTTCCTGAATATATTCAGGAAAAAACGCTACGCCCTTTTTGGCCAACCAAGCAAGCTTGCAAAGGAAATCTGCACTACAATGAAGTCTCACTTCCCCCCGGTCAAAAGGGCCATCTGAAAAAAGTGTAAAATCCAGAAAGGCAGGACAGGCCATGGAGAACTGGGAGCCTTGTTATGCTGATGGGCGGGATGTAAATTGCCAACAGACACTTGGGAGAAGTGTATGGTGTTTCCTGAAACATCTAAAAAACAAAGCAACAGAGCCTAGGGCACTTCCACTTATGGTCCTATAGCTTAGGGAAATTAAAATCAAAAAGACACAGCCACCCCAAAGTTTGGAACGGCTCTGTTTACAAGAACCTCGTTTACAGTACAAGTTCAACATCGCAGAAAGTGAAAAATGAATAAAGAAGTTGTGGTATTTATTTACAAAACAATATCACTCAGCAATGAAATCTGTGTCATCAGGCCCTTAGCAGCACAATGAGTGGATTCAGGTATGATGATTCTAACTGAAATAAGTCACACAGAAAAAGAAACATCATAAGATATCACTAATACACGGAATGTAAACTTGGCTACACAGGAACTGAATTACAGAACAGAACAGGTTCTCAAATTTAGAAAACCAACTTATGCTTGCTTAAGGGGAAAGGTGAGTTGGGGTGCTGCATAAAACCAGAGATTGAAATGAGCACAGATAAAGTTCCTTAAGCCAAATATGGAATAGACAAGAGCTACTCTTGCTCAACGAAATGGACTCAACACCCCATATTAAACGCCTAAGAATGTACCTGACTAGTAAGTATCTTAAAACCTATGGATTGCTATGTCTCCGAAAGAGAATGAAGCATGTGTACAGGGGCATAAACGCAGCAGTGATAGGATTGGAGATGTTCGGTGAGCAAATGAAGACCCTTTGAAGTCATATTGCATTGTACCCATTCCATGGGTTTCAACTACCCAGGTTTTAGGTATTCTTCCTTCAGCTAAAACATGCATGTGGAACCCAGAGTATGATCAACCATGTGAACGGGAGACGTGTTCAAATATGTCTCAGTTTTCCTACCCTGGTACTCACGTGCAACATTCCAGACGCTTTACTAACACTCTCCCGACTTGGAGAGTCAGTCCCTTTAACCTCCTGTTTGGCCCAGTTTGCAATTTCTGCGGAAGATGAACAGGAATAGCGAGAACCAATGAGAGGCTAGCTGGAGGTGTCTGGACGGGCAAATTTAACTCTCATTTCCCACCAGGAAGAGGAATTAACCAAAGGCTCAGAATGCTGGGCCGGAACCAGATTAGGGCCTGAAGCCATCCTGCGGTGTTGCGGCCAGCTCACAAGAAAGCGAGTTGAAGAAAGGAGCTCAGGGGCACTGTAATTCACAAACCTGCAGAGTTATAAATGACAGCTATCGTCCAAAAATAGACTGAAGTAAGGCTGCCAAGAGGACTTGAAAGCGGGGCAGAATTGCAGGAAACCGATTTCAGGAGGTAGACTGGAATTGCATTGAAAGCATAGGAAAAGAGGCAGAACGTCCACAATGATGCACTTGGCCAAAAAGGGCGTATGCGTTTTTTCCTGAATATATTCAGGAAAAAACGCATACGCCCTTTTTGGCCAACCAAGCAAGCTTGCAAAGGAAATCTGCACTACAATGAAGTCTCACTTCCCCCCGGTCAAAAGGGCCATCTGAAAAAAGTGTAAAATCCAGAAAGGCAGGACAGGCCATGGAGAACTGGGAGCCTTGTTATGCTGATGGGCGGGATGTAAATTGCCAACAGACACTTGGGAGAAGTGTATGGTGTTTCCTGAAACATCTAAAAAACAAAGCAACAAAACCTAGGGCACTTCCACTTATGGTCCTATAGCTTAGGGAAATTAAAATCAAAAAGACACAGCCACCTCAAAGTTTGGAACGGCTCTGTTTACAAGAACCTCGTTTACAGTACAAGTTCAACATCGCAGAAAGTGAAAAATGGATAAAGAAGTTGTGGTATTTACTTACAAAGCAATATCACTCAGCAATGAAATCTGTGTCATCAGGCCCTTAGCAGCACAATGAGTGGATTCAGGTATGATGATTCTAACTGAAATAAGTCACACAGAAAAAGAAACATCATAAGATATCAGTAATACACGGAATGTAAACTTGGCTACACAGGAACTGAATTACAGAACAGAACAGGGTCTCAAATTTAGAAAACCAACTTATGCTTGCTTAAGGGGAAAGGTGAGTTGGGGTGCTGCATAAAACCAGAGATTGAAATGAGCACAGATAAAGTTCCTTAAGCCAAATATGGAATAGACAAGAGCTACTCCTTGCTCAACGAAATGGACTCAACACCGCATATTAAACGCCTAAGAATGTACCTGACTAGTAAGTATCTTAAAACCTATGGATTGCTATGTCTCCGAAAGAGAATCAAGCATGTGTACAGGGGCATAAAAGCAGCAGTGATAGGATTGGAGAGGTTCGGTGAGCAAATGAAGACCCTTTGAAGTCATATTGCATGGTACCCATTCCACGGGTTTCAACTACCCGGGTTTTAGGTATTCTTCCTTCAGCTAAAACATGCATGTGGAACCCAGAGTATGATCAACCATGTGATCGGGAGACGTGTTCAAATATGTCTCAGTTTTCGTACCCTGGTACTCGGGTGCAACATTCCAGACGCTTTACTAACACTCTCCCGACTTGGAGAGTCAGTCCCTTTAACCTCCTGTTTGGCCCAGTTTGCAATTTCTGCGGAAGATGAACAGGAATAGTGAGAACCAATGAGAGACTAGCTGGAGGTGTCTGGACGGGCAAATTTAACTCTCATTTCCCACCAGGAAGAGGAAATAACCAAAGGCTCAGCGTGCCATGCCGGAACCAGATTAGGGCCTGAAGCCATACTGTGGTGTTGCGGCCAGCTCAAAAGAAAGCGAGTTGAAGAAAGGAGCTCAGGGGCACTGTAATTCACAAACCTGCAGAGTTATAAATGACAGCTATCGTCCAAAAATAGACTGAAGTAAGGCTGCCAAGAGGACTTGAAAGCGGGGCAGAATTGCAGGAAACCGATTTCAGGAGGTAGACTGGAATTGCATTGAAAGCATAGGAAAAGAGGCAGAACGTCCACAATGATGCACTTGGCCAAAAAGGGTGTATGCGTTTTTTCCTGAATATATTCAGGAAAAAACGCATACGCCCTTTTTGGCCAACCAAGCAAGCTGGCAAAGGAAATCTGCACTACAATGAAGTCTCACTTCCCCCCGGTCAAAAGGGCCATCTGAAAAAAGTGTAAAATCCAGAAGGTCAGGACAGGCCATGGAGAACTGGGAGCCTTGTTATTCTGAAGGGCGGGATGTAAATTGCCAAGAACCACTCGAGATAAGTGTATGGTGTTAAATGAAACATCTAAAAAACAAAGCAACAGAGCCTAGGGCACTGCCACTTATGGTCCTATAGCTTAGGGAAATTAAAATCAAAAAGACACAGCCACCCCAAAGTTTGGGACGCCTCTGTTTACAAGAACCTCGTTTACAGTACAAGTTCAACATCGCAGAAAGTGAAAAATGGATAAAGAAGTTGTGGTATGTACTTACAAAGCAATATCACTCAGCAATGAAATCTGTGTCATCAGGCCCTTAGCAGCACAATGAGTGGATTCAGGTATGATGATTCTAACTGAAATAAGTCACACAGAAAAAGAAACATCATAAGATATCAGTAATACACGGAATGTAAACTTGGCTACACAGGAACTGAATTACAGAACAGAACAGGGTCTCAAATTTAGAAAACCAACTTATGCTTGCTTAAGGGTAAAGGTGAGTTGCGGTGCTGCATAAAACCAGAGATTGAAATGAGCACAGATAAAGTTCCTTAAACCAAATATGGAATAGACAAGAGCTACTCCTTGCTCAATGAAATGGACTCAACACCGCATATTAAACGCCTAAGAATGTACCTGACTAGTAAGTATCTTAAAACCTATGGATTGCTATGTCTCCAAAAGAGAATCAAGCATGTGTACAGGGGCATAAACGCAGCAGTGATAGGATTGGAGAGGTTCGGTGAGCAAATGAAGACCCTTTGAAGTCATATTGCATGGTACCCATTACACGGGTCTCAACTCTCCAGGTTTAAGGTATTCTTCCTTCAGCTAAAACATGCATGTGGAACCCAGAGTATGATCAACCATGTGAACGGGAGACGTGTTCAAATATGTCTCAGTTTTCCTCCCCTGGTACTCGGGTGCAACATTCCAAACGCTTTACTAACACTCTCCCGACTTGGAAAGTCAGTGCCTTTAAGCTCCTGTTTGGCCCAGTTTGCAATTTCTGCGGAAGATGAACAGGAATAGCGGGAACCAATGAGAGGCTAGCTGGAGGTATCTGAACGGGCAAATTTAACTCTCATTTCCCACCAGGAAGAGGAATTAACCAAAGGCTCAGCATGCCGGGCCGGAACCAGATTAGGGCCTGAAGCCATCCTGCGGTGTTGCGGCCAGCTCACAAGAAAGCGAGTTGAAGAAAGGAGCTTAGGGGCACTGTAATTCACAAACCTGCAGAGTTATAAATGACAGCTATCGTCTAAAAATAGACTGAAGTAAGGCTGCCAAGAGGACTTGAAAGCGGGGCAGAATTGCAGGAAACCGATTTCAGGAGGTAGACTGGAATTGCATTGAAAGCATAGGAAAAGAGGCAGAACGTCCACAATGATGCACTTGGCCAAAAAGGGCGTATGCGTTTTTTCCTGAATATATTCAGGAAAAAACGCATACGCCCTTTTTGGCCAACCAAGCAAGCTTGCAAAGGAAATCTGCACTACAATGAAGTCTCACTTCCCCCCGGTCAAAAGGGCCATCTGAAAAAAGTGTAAAATCCAGAAAGGCAGGACAGGCCATGGAGAACTGGGAGCCTTGTTATGCTGAAGGTCGGCATGTAAATTGCCAACAACCACTCGGGAGAAGTGTATGGTGTTTCGTGAAACATCTAAAAAACAAAGCAACAGAGCCTAGGGCACTTCCACTTATGGTCCTATAGCTTAGGGAATTTAAAATCAAAAAGACACAGCCACCCCAAAGTTTGGAACGGCTCTGTTTACAAGAACCTCGTTTACAGTACAAGTTCAACATCGCAGAAAGTGAAAAATGGATAAAGAAGTTGTGGTATTTACTTACAAAGCAATATCACTCAGCAATGAAATCTGTGTCATCAGGCCCTTAGCAGCACAATGAGTGGATTCAGGTATGATGATTCTAACTGAAATAAGTCACACAGAAAAAGAAACATCATAAGATATCAGTAATACACGGAATGGAAACTTGTCTACACAGGAACTGAATTACAGAACAGAACAGGGTCTCAAATTTAGAAAACCAACTTATTCTTGCTTAAAGGTAAAGGTGAGTTGGGGTGCTGCATAAAACCAGAGATTGAAATGAGCACAGATAAAGTTCCTTAAGTCAAATATGGAATAGACAAGAGCTACTCCTTGCTCAACGAAATGGACTCAACACCGCATATTAAACGCCTAAGAATGTACCTGACTAGTAAGTATCGTAAAACCTATGGATTGCTATGTCTCCGAAAGAGAATCAAGCATGTGTACAGGGGCATAAACGCAGCAGTGATAGGATTGGAGAGGTTCGGTGAGCAAATGAAGACCCTTTGAAGTCATATTGCATGGTACCCATTCCACGGGTTTCAACTACCCAGGTTTAAGGTATTCTTCCTTCAGCTAAAACATGCATGTGGAACCTAGAGTATGATCAACCATGTGATCGGGAGACGTGTTCAAATATGTCTCAGTTTTCGTACCCTGGTACTCGGGTGCAACATTCCAGACGCTTTACTAACACTCTCCCGACTTGGAGAGTCAGTCCCTTTAACCTCCTGTTTGGCCCAGTTTGCAATTTCTGCGGAAGATGAACAGGAATAGCGAGAACCAATGAGAGACTAGCTGGAGGTGTCTGGACGGGCAAATTTAACTCTCATTTCCCTCCAGGAAGAGGAATTAACCAAAGGTTCAGCGTGCCTTGCCAGAACCAGATTAGGGCCTGAAGCCATCCTGCGGTGTTGCGGCCAGCTCAAAAGAAAGCGAGTTGAAGAAAGGAGCTCAGGGGCACTGTAATTCACAAACCTGCAGAGTTATAAATGACAGCTATCGTCCAAAAATAGACTGAAGTAAGGCTGCCAAGAGGACTTGAAAGCGGGGCAGAATTGCAGGAAACCGATTTCAGGAGGTAGACTGGAATTGCATTGAAAGCATAGGAAAAGAGGCAGAACGTCCACAATGATGCACTTGGCCAAAAAGGGCGTATGCGTTTTTTCCTGAATATATTCAGGAAAAAACGCATACGCCCTTTTTGGCCAACCAAGCAAGCTTGCAAAGGAAATCTGCACTAAAATGAAGTCTCACTTCCCCCCGGTCAAAAGGGCCATCTGAAAAAAGTGTAAAATCCAGAAAGGCAGGACAGGCCATGGAGAACTGGGAGCCTTGTTATGCTGATGGGCGGGATGTAAATTGCCAACAGACACTCGGGAGAAGTGTATGGTGTTTCCTCAAACATCTAAAAAACAAAGCAACAGAGCCTAGGACACTGCCACTTATGGTCCTATAGCTTAGGGAAATTAAAATCAAAAAGACACAGCCACCCCAAAGTTTGGGACGCCTCTGTTTACAAGAACCTCGTTTACAGTACAAGTTCAACATTGCAGAAAGTGAAAAATGGATAAAGAAGTTGTGGTATTTACTTACAAAGCAATATCACTCAGCAATGAAATCTGTGTCATCAGGCCCTTAGCAGCACAATGAGTGGATTCAGGTATGATGATTCTAACTGAAATAAGTCACACAGAAAAAGAAACATCATAAGATATCAGTAATACATGGAATGTAAACTTGGCTACACAGGAACTGAATTACAGAACAGAACAGGGTCTCAAATTTAGAAAACCAACTTTTGCTTGCTTAAGGGTAAAGGTGAGTTGGGGTGCTGCATAAAACCAGAGATTGAAATGAGCACAGATAAAGTTCCTTAAGCCAAATATGGAATAGACAAGAGCTACTCCTTGCTCAACGAAATGGACTCAACACCGCATATTAAACGCCTAAGAATGTACCTGACTAGTAAGTATCTTAAAACCTATGGATTGCTATGTCTCCGAAAGAGAATCAAGCATGTGTACAGGGGCATAAACGCAGCAGTGATAGGATTGGAGAGGTTTGGTGAGCAAATGAAGACCCTTTGAAGTCATATTGCATGGTACCCATTCCACGGGTTTCAACTACCCAGGTTTAAGGTATTCTTCCTTCAGCTAAAACATGCATGTGGAACCTAGAGTATGATCAACCATGTGATCGGGAGACGTGTTCAAATATGTCTCAGTTTTCGTACCCTGGTACTCGGGTGCAACATTCCAGATGCTTTACTAACACTCTCCCGACTTGGAGAGTCAGTCCCTTTAACCTCCTGTTTGGCCCAGTTTGCAATTTCTGCGGAAGATGAACAGGAATAGCGAGAACCAATGAGAGACTAGCTGGAGGTGTCTGGACAGGCAAATTTAACTCTCATTTCCCACCAGGAAGAGGAATTAACCAAAGGCTCAGCGTGCCATGCCGGAACCAGATTAGGGCCTGAAGCAAATCCTGCGGTGTTGCGGCCAGCTCACAAGAAAGCGAGTTGAAGAAAGGAGCTCAGGGGCACTGTAATTCACAAACCTGCAGAGTTATAAATGACAGCTATCGTCCAAAAATATACTGAAGTAAGGCTGCCAAGAGGACTTGAAAGCGGGGCAGAATTGCAGGAAACCGATTTCAGGAGGTAGACTGGAATTGCATTGAAAGCATAGGAAAAGAGGCAGAACGTCCACAATGATGCACTTGGCCAAAAAGGGCGAATGAGTTTTTTCCTGAATATATTCAGGAAAAAACGCATACGCCCTTTTTGGCCAACCAAGCAAGCTTGCAAAGGAAATCTGCACTAAAATGAAGTCTCACTTCCCCCCGGTCAAAAGGGCCATCTGAAAAAAGTGTAAAATCCAGAAAGGCAGGACAGGCCATGGAGAACTGGGAGCCTTGTTATGCTGATTGGCGGGATGTAAATTGCCAACAGACACTCGGGAGAAGTGTATGGTGTTTCCTGAAACATCTAAAAAACAAAGCAACAGAGCCTAGGGCACTGTCACTTATGGTCCTATAGATTAGGGAAATTAAAATCAAAAAGACACAGCCACCCCAAAGTTTGGGACGCCTCTGTTTACAAGAACCTCGTTTACAGTACAAGTTCAACATCGCAGAAAGTGAAAAATGGATAAAGAAGTTGTGGTATTTACTTACAAAGCAATATCACTCAGCAATGAAATCTATGTCATCAGGCCCTTAGCAGCACAATGAGTGGATTCAGATATGATGATTCTAACTGAAAAAAGTCACACAGAAATAGAAACATCATAGGATATCAGTAATACACGGAATGGAAACTTGGCTACACAGAAACTGAATTACAGAACAGAACAGGGTCTCAAATTTAGAACACCAACTTATTCTTGCTTAAAGGTAAAGGTGAGTTGGGGTGCTGCATAAAACCAGAGATTGAAATGAGCACAGATAAAGTTCCTTAAGTCAAATATGGAATAGACAAGAGCTACTCCTTGCTCAACGAAATGGACTCAACACCGCATATTAAACGCCTAAGAATGTACCTGAGTAGTAAGTATCGTAAAACCTATGGATTGCTATGTCTCCGAAAGAGAATCAAGCATGTGTGAAGGGGCATAAACGCAGCAGTGATAGGATTGGAGAGGTTCGGTGAGCAAATGAAGACCCTTTGAAGTCATATTGCATGGTACCCATTCCACGGGTCTTAACTCTCCAGGTTTAAGGTATTCTTCCTTCAGCTAAAACATGCATGTGGAACCAAAGTATGATCAACCATGTGAACGGGAGACGTGTTCAAATATGTCTCAGTTTTCCTCCCCTGGTACTCACGTGCAACATTCCAGACGCTTTACTAACACTCTGCCGACTTGGAGAGTCAGCGCCTTTAACCTCATGTTTGGCCCAGTTTGCAATTTCTGCGGAAGATGAACAGGAATAGCGAGAACCAATGAGAGACTAGCTGGAGGTGTCTGGACGGGCAAATTTAACTCTCATTTCCCACCAGGAAGAGGAAATAACCAAAGGCTCAACGTGCCGTGCCGGAACCAGATTAGGGCCTGAAGCCATCCTGCGGTGTTGCGGCCAGGTCACAAGAAAGCGAGTTGAAGAAAGGAGCTCAGGGGCACTGTAATTCACAAACCTGCAGAGTTATAAATGACAGCTATCGTCCAAAAATAGACTGAAGTAAGGCTGCCAAGAGGACTTGAAAGCGGGGCAGAATTGCAGGAAACCGATTTCAGGAGGTAGACTGGAATTGCATTGAAAGCATAGGAAAAGAGGCAGAACGTCCACAATGATGCACTTGGCCAAAAAGGGCGTATGCGTTTTTTCCTGAATATATTCAGGAAAAAACGCATACGCCCTTTTTGGCCAACCAAGCAAGCTGGCAAAGGAAATCTGCACTACAATGAAGTCTCACTTCCCCCCGGTCAAAAGGGCCATCTGAAAAAAGTGTAAAATCCAGAAAGGCAGGACAGGCCATGGAGAACTGGGAGCCTTGTTATGCTGATGGGCGGGATGTAAATTGCCAACAACCACTCGGGAGAAGTGTATGGTGTTTCCTGAAACATCTAAAAAACAAAGCAACAGAACCTAGGGCACTTCCACTTATGGTCCTATAGCTTAGGGAAACTAAAATCAAAAAGACACAGCCACCCCAAAGTTTGGAACGGCTCTGTTTACAAGAACCTCGTTTACAGTACAAGTTCAACATCGCAGAAAGTGAAAAATGGATAAAGAAGTTGTGGTATTTACTTACAAAGCAATATCACCAAGCAATGAAATCTGTGTCATCAGGCCCTTAGCAGCACAATGAGTGGATTCAGGTATGATGATTCTAACTGAAATAAGTCACACAGAAAAAGAAACATCATAAGATATCAGTAATACACGGAATGTAAACTTGGCTACACAGGAACTGAATTACAGAACAGAACAGGGTCTCAAATTTAGAAAACCAACTTATGCTTGCTTAAGGGGAAAGGTGAGTTGGGGTGCTGCATAAAACCAGAGATTGAAATGAGCACAGATAAAGTTCCTTAAGCCAAATATGGAATAGACAAGAGCTACTCCTTGCTCAAAGAAATGGACTCAACACCGCATATTAAATGCCTAAGAATGTACCTGACTAGTAAGTATCTTAAAACCTAGGGATTGCTATGTCTCCGAAAGAGAATCAAGCAGGTGTACACGGGCATAAACGCAGCAGTGATAGGATTGGAGATGTTCGGTGAGCAAATGAAGACCCTTTGAAGTCATATTGCATGGTACCCATTCCACGGGTTTCAACTACCCAGGTTTTAGGTATTCTTCCTTCAGCTAAAACATGCATGTGGAACCCAGAGTATGATCAACCATGTGATCGGGAGACGTGTTAAAATATGTCTCAGTTTTCCTCCCCTGGTACTCGGGTGCAACATTCCAGACGCTTTACTAACACTCTCCCCACTTGGAGAGTCAGCGCCTTTAACCTCCTGTTTTGCCCAGTTTTGCAATTTCTGCGGAAGATGAACAGGAATAGCGAGAACCAATGAGAGACTAGATGGAGGTGTCTGGACGGGCAAATTTAACTCTCATTTCCCACCAGGAAGAGGAAATAACCAGAGGCTCAGCGTGCCGTGCCGGAACCAGATTATGGCCTGAAGCCATCCTGCGGTGTTGCGGCCAGGTCACAAGAAAGCGAGTTCAAGAAAGGAGCTCAGGGGCACTTTAATTCACAAACCTGCAGAGTTATAAATGACAGCTATCGTCCAAAAATATACTGAAGTTAGGCTGCCAAGAGGACTTGAAAGCGGGGCAGAATTGCAGGAAACCGATTTCAGGAGGTAGACTGGAATTGCATTGAAAGCATAGGAAAAGATGCAGAACGACCACAATGATGCACTTGGCCAAAAAGGGCGTATGCGTTTTTTCCTGAATATATTCAGGAAAAAACGCATACGCCCTTTTTGGCCAACCAAGCAAGCTTGCAAAGGAAATCTGCACTACAATGAAGTCTCACTTCCCCCGGGTCAAAAGGGCCATCTGAAAAAAGTGTAAAATCCAGAAAGGCAGGACAGGCCATGGAGAACTGGGAGCCTTGTTATGCTGATGGGCGGGATGTAAATTGCCAACAGACACTCGGGAGAAGTGTATGGTGTTTCCTGAAACATCTAAAAAACAAAGCAACTGAGCCTAGGGCACTTCCACTTATGGTCCTGTAGCTTAGGGAAATTAAAATCAAAAAGACACAGCCACCCCAAAGTTTGGGACGCCTCAGTTTACAAGAACCTCATTTACCGTACAAGTTCAATATCACAGAAAGTGAAAAATGGATAAAGAACTTGTGGTACTTACGTACAATGCAGTATCACTCAGCAATGAAATCTATGTCATCAGGACCGTAGCAGCATAATGAGTGGATTCAGGTACGATGATTCTAACTGAAATAAGTCACACAGAAAAAGAAACATCATAAGATATCACTAATACACGGAATGTAAACTTGGCTACACAGGAACTGCATTCCAAAACAGAACAGGGTCTCAAATTTAGAAAACCAACTTATGCTTGCTTAAGGGGAAAGGTGAGTTGGGGTGCTGCATAAAACCAGAGATTGAAATGAGCACAGATAAAGTTCCTTAAGCTAAATATGGAATAGACAAGAGCTACTCCTTGCTCAACGAAATGGACTCAACACCCCATATTAAACGCCTAAGAATGTACCTGACTAGTAAGTATCTTAAAACCTATGGATTGCTATGTCTCCAAAAGAGAATCAAGCGTGTGTACAGGGGCATAAACGCAGCAGTGATAGGATTGGAGAGGTTCGGTGAGCAAATGAAGACCCTTTGAAGACATATTGCATGGTACCCATTCCACGGGTCTCAACTCTCCAGGTTTTAGGTATTCTTCCTTCAGCTAAAACACGCATGTGGAACCCAGAGTATGATCAACCGTGTGAACGGGAGACGTGTTCAAATATGTCTCAGTTTTCCTACCCTGGTACTCGGGTGCAACATTCCAGACGCTTTACTAACACTCTCCCCACTTGGAGAGTCAGCGCCTTTAACCTCCTGTTTGACCCAGTTTGCAAATTCTGCGGAAGATGAACAGGAATAGGGAGAACCAATGAGACACTAGCTGGAGGTGTCTGGACGGGCAAATTTAACTCTCATTTCCCACCAGGAAGAGGAAATAACCAAAGGCTCAGCGTGCCGTGCCGGAACCAGATTAGGGCCTGAAGCCATCCTGCGGTGTTGCGGCCAGGTCACAAGAAAGCGAGTTGAAGAAAGGAGCTTAAGGGCACTGTAATTCACAAACCTGCAGAGTTATAAATGACAGCTATCGTCCAAAAATAGACTGAAGTAAGGCTGCCAAGAAGACTTGAAAGCGGGGCAGAATTGCAGGAAACCGATTTCAGGAGGTAGACTGGAATTGCATTGAAAGCATAGGAAAAGAGGCAGAACGTCCACAATGATGCACTTGGCCAAAAAGTGCGTATGCGTTTTTTCCTGAATATATTCAGGAAAAAACGCATACGCCCGTTTTGGCCAACCAAGCAAGCTTGCAAAGGAAATCTGCACTACAATGAAGTCTCACTTCCCCCCGGTCAAAAGGGCCATCTGAAAAAAGGGTAAAATCCAGAAAGGCAGGACAGGCCATGGAGAAGTGGGAGCCTTGTTATGCTGATGGGCGGGATGTAAATTGCCAACAACCACTCGGGAGAAGTGTATGGTGTTTCCTGAAACATCTAAAAAACAAAGCAATAGAACCTAGGGCACTTCCACTTATGGTCCTATAGCTTAGGGAAATTAAAATCAAAAAGACACAGCCACCCCAAAGTTTGGAACGGCTCTGTTTACAAGAACCTCGTTTACAGTACAAGTTCAACATCGCAGAAAGTGAAAAATGAATAAAGAATTTGTGGTATTTACTTACAAAACAATATCACTCAGCAATGAAATCTGTGTCATCAGGCCCTTAGCAGCACAATGAGTGGATTCAGGTATGATGATTCTAACTGAAATAAGTCACACAGAAAAAGAAACATCATAAGATATCAGTAATACACGGAATGTAAACTTGGCTACACAGGAACTGAATTACAGAACAGAACAGTGTCTCAAATTTAGAAAACCAACTTATGCTTGCTTAAGGGGAAAGGTGAGTTGGGGTGCTGCATAAAACCAGAGATTGAAATGAGCACAGATAAAGTTCCTTAAGCCAAATATGGAATAGACAAGAGCTACTCCTTGCTCAACGAAATGGACTCAACACCCCATATTAAACGCCTAAGAATGTACCTGACTAGTAAGTATCTTAAAACCTATGGATTGCTATGTCTCCGAAAGAGAATCAAGCATGTGTACAGGGGCATAAACGCAGCAGTGATAGGATTGGAGAGGTTCGGTGAGCAAATGAAGACCCTTTGAAGTCATATTGCATGGTACCCATTCCACGGGTTTCAACTACCCAGGTTTTAGGTATTCTTCCTTCAGCTAAAACATGCATGTGGAACCCAGAGTATGATCAACCATGTGATCGGGAGACGTGTTCAAATATGTCTCAGTTTTCGTACCCTGGTACTCGGGTGCAACATTCCAGACGCTTTACTAACACTCTCCCGACTTGGAGAGTCAGTCCCTTTAACCTCCTGTTTGGCCCAGTTTACAATTTCTGTGGAAGATGAACAGGAATAGCGAGAACCAATGAGAGACTAGCTGGAGGTGTCTGGATGGGCAAATTTACTCTCATTTCCCACCAGGAAGAGGAATTAACCAAAGGCTCAGCTTGCCGTGCCGGAACCAGATTAGGGCCTGAAGCCATCCTGCGGTGTTGCGGCCAGCTCACAAGAAAGCGAGTTGAAGAAAGGAGCTCTGGGGCACTGTAATTCACAAACCTGCAGAGTTATAAATGACAGCTATCGTCCAAAAATAGACTGAAGTAAGGCTGCCAAGAGGACTTGAAAGCGGGGCAGAATTGCAGGAAACCGATTTCAGGAGGTAGACTGGAATTGCATTGAAAGCATAGGAAAAGAGGCAGAACGTCCACAATGATGCACTTGGCCAAAAAGGGCGTATGCGTTTTTTCCTGAATATATTCAGGAAAAAACGCATATGCCCTTTTTGGCCAACCAAGCAAGCTTGCAAAGGAAATCTGCACTACAATGAAGTCTCACTTCCCCCCGGTCAAAAGGGCCATCTGAAAAAAGTGTAAAATCCAGAAAGGCAGGACAGGCCATGGAGAACTGGGAGCCTTGTTATGCTGATGGGCGGGATGTAAATTGCCAACAGATACTTGGGAGAAGTGTATGGTGTTTCCTGAAACATCTAAAAAACAAAGCAACAGAGCCTAGGGCACTTCCACTTATGGTCCTATAGCTTAGGGAAATTAAAATCAAAAAGACACAGCCACCCCAAAGTTTGGAACGGCTCTGTTTACAAGAACCTCGTTTACAGTACAAGTTCAACATCGCAGAAAGTGAAAAATGGATAAAGAAGTTGTGGTATTCACTTACAATGCAGTATCACTCAGCAATGAAATCTATGTCATCAGGCCCGTAGCAGCACAATGAGTGGATTCAGGTATGATGATTCTAACTGAAATAAGTCACACAGAAAAAGAAACATCATAAGATATCAGTAATACACGGAATGTAAACTTGGCTACACAGGAACTGAATTACAGAACAGAACAGGTTCTCAAATTTAGAAAACCAACTTATGCTTGCTTAAGGGGAAAGGTGAGTTGGGGTGCTGCATAAAACCAGAGATTGAAATGAGCACAGATAAAGTTCCTTAAGCCAAATATGGAATAGACAAGAGCTACTCCTTGCTCAACGAAATGGACTCAAAACCCAATATTAAACGCCTAAGAATGTACCTGACTAGTAAGTATCTTAAAACCTATGGATTGCTATGTCTCCAAAAGAGAATCAAGCGTGTGTACAGGGGCATAAACGCAGCAGTGATAGGATTGGAGAGGTTCGGTGAGCAAATGAAGACCCTTTGAAGTCATATTGCATGGTACCCATTACAAGGGTCTCAACTCTCCAGGTTTAAGGTATTCTTCCTTCAGCTAAAACATGCATGTGGAACCCAGAGTATGATCAACCATGTGAACGGGAGACGTGTTCAAATATGTCTCAGTTTTCCTACCCTGGTACTCGGGTGCAACATTCCAGACGCTTTACTAACACTCTCCCCACTTGGAGAGTCAGTCCCTTTAACCTCCTGTTTGGCCCAGTTTGCAATTTCTGCAGAAGATGAACAGGAATAGCGAGAACCAATGAGAGACTAGCTGGAGGTGTCTGGACGGGCAAATTTAACTCTCATTTCCCACCAGGAAGAGGAATTAACCAAAGGCTCAGCGTGCCGTGCCAGAACCAGATTAGGGCCTGAAGACATCCTGCGGTGTTGCGGCCAGCTCAAAAGAAAGCGAGTTGAACAAAGCAGCTCAGGGGCACTGTAATTCACAAACCTGCAGAGTTATAAATGACAGCTATCGTCCAAAAATAGACTGAAGTAAGGCTGCCAAGAGGACTTGAAAGCGGGGCAGAATTGCAGGAAACCGATTTCAGGAGGTAGACTGGAATTGCATTGAAAGCATAGGAAAAGAGGCAGAACGTCCACAATGATGCACTTGGCCAAAAAGGGGGTATGCGTTTTTTCCTGAATATATTCAGGAAAAAACGCATACGCCCTTTTTGGCCAACCAAGCAAGCTTGCAAAGGAAATCTGCACTACAATGAAGTCTCACTTCCCCCCGGTCAAAAGGGCCATCTGAAAAAAGTGTAAAATCCAGAAAGGCAGGACAGGCCATGGAGAACTGGGAGCCTTGTTATGCTGATGGGCGGGATGTAAATTGCCAACAGACACTTGGGAGAAGTGTATGGTGTTTCCTGAAACATCTAAAAAACAAAGCAACAGAGCCTAGGGCACTTCCACTTATGGTCCTATAGCTTAGGGAAATTAAAATAAAAAAGACACAGCCACCCCAAAGTTTGGAACGGCTCTGTTTACAAGAACCTCGTTTACAGTACAAGTTCAACATCGCAGAAAGTGAAAAATGAATAAAGAAGTTGTGGTATTTACTTACAAAACAATATCACTCAGCAATGAAATCTGTGTCATCAGGCCCTTAGCAGCACAATGAGTGGATTCAGGTATGATGATTCTAACTGAAATAAGTCACACAGAAAAAGAAACATCATAAGATATCAGTAATACATGGAATGTAAACTTGGCTACACAGGAACTGAATTACAGAACAGAACAGTGTCTCAAATTTAGAAAACCAACTTATGCTTGCTTAAGGGGAAAGGTGAGTTGGGGTGCTGCATAAAACCAGAGATTGAAATGAGCACAGATAAAGTTCCTTAAGCCAAATATGGAATAGACAAGAGCTACTCCTTGCTCAACGAAATGGACTCAACACCCCATATTAAACGCCTAAGAATGTACCTGACTAGTAAGTATCTTAAAACCTATGGATTGCTATGTCTCCGAAAGAGAATCAAGCATGTGTACAGGGGCATAAACGCAGCAGTGATAGGATTGGAGAGTTTCGTGAGCAAATGAAGACCCTTTGAAGTCATATTGCATGGTACCCATTCCACGGGTTTCAACTACCCAGGTTTTAGGTATTCTTCCTTCAGCTAAAACATGCATGTGGAACCTAGAGTATGATCAACCATGTGATCGGGAGACGTGTTCAAATATGTCCCAGTTTTCGTACCCTGGTACTCGGGTGCAACATTCCAGACGCTTTACTAACACTCTCCCGACTTGGAGAGTCAGTCCCTTTAACCTCCTGTTTGGCCCAGTTTGCAATTTCTGCGGAAGATGAACAGGAATAGTGAGAACCAATGAGAGACTAGCTGGAGGTGTCTGGACGGGCAAATTTAACTCTCATTTCCCACCAGGAAGAGGAATTAACCAAAGGCTCAGCGTGCCGTGCCGGAACCAGATTAGGGCCTGAAGCCATCCTGCTTTGTTGTGGCCAGCTCACAAGAAAGCGAGTTGAAGAAAGGAGCTCAGGGGCACTGTAATTCACAAACCTGCAGAGTTATAAATGACAGCTATCGTCCAAAAATAGACTGAAGTAAGGCTGCCAAGAGGACTTGAAAGCGGGGCAGAATTGCAGGAAACCGATTTCAGGAGGTAGACTGGAATTGCATTGAAAGCATAGGAAAAGAGGCAGAACGTCCACAATGATGCACTTGGCCAAAAAGGGCGTATGCGTTTTTTCCTGAATATATTCAGGAAAAAACGCATACGCCCTTTTTGGCCAACCAAGCAAACTTGCAAAGGAAATCTGCACTACAATGAAGTCTCACTTCCCCCCGGTCAAAAGGGCCATCTGAAAAAAGTGTAAAATCCAGAAAGGCAGGACAGGCCATGGAGAACTGGGAGCCTTGTTATGCTGATGGGCGGGATGTAAATTACCAACAGACACTAAGGAGAAGTGTATGGTGTTTCCTGAAACATCTAAAAAACAAAGCAACAGAGCCTAGGGCACTTCCACTTATGGTCCTATAGCTTAGGGAAATTAAAATCAAAAAGACACAGCCACCCCAAAGTTTGGGACGCCTCTGTTTACAAGAACCTCGTTTACCGTACAAGTTCAATATCACAGAAAGTGAAAAATGGATAAAGAACTTGTGGTACTTACGTACAATGCAGTATCACTCAGCAATGAAATCTATGTCATCAGGCCCATAGCAGAATCATGAGTGGATTCAGGTACGATGATTCTAACTGAAATAAGTCACACAGAAAAAGAAACATCATAAGATATCACTAATACACGGAATGTAAACTTGGCTACACAGGTACTGAATTACAGAACAGAACAGGGTCTCAAATTTAGAAAACCAACTTATGCTTGCTTAAGGGGAAAGGTGAGTTGGGGTGCTGCATAAAACCAGAGATTGAAATGAGCACAGATAAAGTTCCTTAAGCCAAATATGGAATAGACAAGAGCTACTCCTTGCTCAACGAAATGGACTCAACACCGCATATTAAACGCCTAAGAATGTACCTGACTAGTAAGTATCTTAAAACCTATGGATTGCTATGTCTCCGAAAGAGAATCAAGCATGTGTACAGGGGCATAAACGCAGCAGTGATAGGATTGGAGATGTTCGGTGAGCAAATGAAGACCCTTTGAAGTCATATTGCATGGTACCCATTCCACGGGTTTCAACTACCAAGGTTTTAGGTATTCTTCCTTCAGCTAAAACATGCATGTGGAACCCAGAGTATGATCAACCATGTGATCGGGAGACGTGTTCAAATATGTCTCAGTTTTCGTACCCTGGTACTCGGGTGCAACATTCCAGACGCTTTACTAACACTCTCCCGACTTGGAGAGTCAGTCCCTTTAACCTCCTGTTTGGCCCAGTTTACAATTTCTGTGGAAGATGAACAGGAATAGCGAGAACCAATGAGAGACTAGCTGGAGGTGTCTGGATGGGCAAATTTAACTCTCATTTCCCACCAGGAAGAGGAATTAACCAAAGGCTCAGCGTGCCGTGCCAGAACCAGATTAGGGCCTGAAGCCATCCTGCGGTGTTGCGGCCAGCTCAAAAGAAAGCGAGTTGAAGACAGGAGCTCAGGGGCACTCTAATTCACAAACCTGCAGAGTTATAAATGACAGCTATCGTCCAAAAATATAATGAAGTAAGGCTGCCAAGAGGACTTGAAAGCGGGGCAGCATTGCAGGAAACCGATTTCAGGAGGTAGACTGGAATTGCATTGAAAGCATAGGAAAAGAGGCAGAATGTCCACAATGATGCACTTGGCCAAAAAGGGCGTATGCGTTTTTTCCTGAATATATTCAGGAAAAAACGCATACGCCCTTTTTGGCCAACCAAGCAAGCTTGCAAAGGAAATCTGCACTACAATGAAGTCTCACTTCCCCCCGGTCAAAAGGGCCATCTGAAAAAAGTGTAAAATCCAGAAAGGCAGGACAGGCCATGGAGAACTGGGAGCCTTGTTATGCTGATGGGCGGGATGTAAATTACCAACAGACACTCAGGAGAAGTGTATGGTGTTTCCTGAAACATCTAAAAAACAAAGCAACAGAACCTAGGGCACTTCCACTTATGGTCCTATAGCTTAGGGAAATTAAAATCAAAAAGACACAGCCACCCCAAAGTTTGGAACGGCTCTGTTTACAATAACCTCGTTTACCGTACAAGTTCAACATCGCAGAAAGTGAAAAATGGATAAAGAAGTTGTGGTATTCACTTACAAAGCAATATCACTCAGCAATGAAATCTATGTCATCAGGCCCTTAGCAGCACAATGAGTGGATTCAGGTATGATGATTCTAACTGAAATAAGTCACACAGAAAAAGAAACATCATAAGATATCAGTAATACACGGAATGGAAACTTGTCTACACAGGAACTGAATTACAGAACAGAACAGGGTCTCAAATTTAGAAAACCAACTTATGCTTGCTTAAGGGGAAAGGTGAGTTGGGGTGCTGCATAAAACCAGAGATTGAAATGAGCACAGATAAAGTTCCTTAAGCCAAATATGGAATAGACAAGAGCTACTCCTTGCTCAAAGAAATGGACACAAAACCCCATATTAAACGCCTAAGAATGCACCTGACTAGTAAGTATGTTAAAACCTATGGATTTCTATGTCTCCGAAAGAGAATCAAGCATGTGTACAGGGGCATAAACGCAGCAGTGATAGGATTGGACAGGGTCGTGAGCAAATGAAGACCATTTGAAGTCATATTGCATGGTACCCATTACACGGGTCTCAACTCTCCAGGTTTAAGGTATTCTTCCTTCATCTAACACATGTATGTGGAACCCAGAGTATGATCAACCATGTGATCGGGACGCGTGTTCAAATATGTCTCAGTTTTCGTACCCTGGTACTCGGGTGCAACATTCCAGACGCTTTACTAACACTCTCCCCACTTGGAGAGTCAGCGCCTTTAACCTCCTGTTTGGCCCAGTTTGCAATTTCTGCGGAAGATGAACAGGAATAGGGAGAACCAATGAGAGACTAGCTGGAGGTGTCTGGATGGGCAAATTTAACTCTCATTTCCCACCAGGAAGAGGAATTAACCAAAGGCTCAGCGTGCCGTGCCAGAACCAGATTAGGGTCTGAAGACATCCTGCGGTGTTGCGGCCAGGTCACAAGAAAGCGAGTTGAAGAAAGGAGCTCAGGGGCACTGTAATTCACAAACCTGCAGAGTTATAAATGACAGCTATCGTCCAAAAATATACTGAAGTAAGGTTGCCAAGAGGACTTGAAAGCGGGGCAGAATTGCAGGAAACTGATTTCAGGAGGTAGACTGGAATTGCATTGAAAGCATAGGAAAAGAGGCAGAACGTCCACAATGATGCACTTGGCCAAAAAGGGCGTATGCGTTTTTTCCTGAATATATTTTTCCTGAATATATTCAGGAAAAAACGCATACGCCCTTTTTGGCCAACCAAGCAAGCTTGCAAAGGAAATCTGCACTACAATGAAGTCTCACTTCCCCCCGGTCAAAAGGGCCATCTGAAAAAAGTGTAAAATCCAGAAAGTCAGGACAGGCCTTGGAGAACTGGGAGCCTTGTTATGCTGATGGGCGGGATGTAAATTGCCAACAACCACTCTGGAGAAGTGTATGGTGTTTCCTGAAACATCTAAAAAACAAAGCAACAGAGCCTAGGGCATTTCCACTTATGGTCCTATAGCTTAGGGAAATTAAAATGAAAAAGACACAGCCACCCCAAAGTTTGGAACGGCTCTGTTTACAAGAACCTCGTTTACAGTACAAGTTCAACATCGCAGAAAGTGAAAAATGGATAAAGAAGTTGTGGTATTTACTTACAAAGCAATATCACTCAGCAATGAAATCTGTGTCATCAGGCCCTTAGCAGCACAATGAGTGGATTCAGGTATGATGATTCTAACTGAAATAAGTCACACAGAAAAAGAAACATCATAAGATATCAGTAATACACGGAATGTAAACTTGGCTACACAGGAACTGAATTACAGAACAGAACAGGGTCTCAAATTGAGAAAACCAACTTATGCTTGCTGAAGGGGAAAGGTGAGTTGGGGTGCTGCATAAAACCAGAGATTGAAATGAGCACAGATAAAGTTTCTTAAGCCAAATATGGAATAGACAAGAGCTACTCCTTGCTCAAAGAAATGGACTCAACACCGCATATTAAACGCCTAAGAATGTACCTGACTAGTAAGTATCTTAAAACCTATAGATTGCTATGTCTCCGAAAGAGAATCAAGCATGTGTACAGGGGCATAAACGCAGCAGTGATAGGATTGGAGAAGTTCAGTGAGCAAAGGAAGACCATTTGAAGTCATATTGCATGGTATCCATTCCATGGGTTTCAACTACCCAGATTTTAGGTATTCTTCCTTCAGCTAAAACATGCATGTGGAACCCAGAGTATGATCAACCATGTGATCGGGAGACGTGTTCAAATATGTCTCAGTTTTCCTCCCCTGGTACTCGGGTGCAACATTCCAGATGCTTTACTAACACTCTCCCCACTTGGAGAGTCAGCGCCTTTAACCTCCTGTTTGGCCCAGTTTGCAATTTCTGTGGAAGATGAACAGGAATAGCGAGAACCAATGAGAGGCTACCTGGAGGTGTCGGGATGGGCAAATTCAACTCTCATTTCCCACCAGGAAGAGGAATTAACCGAAGGCTCAGCATGCCGGGCCGGAACCAGATTAGGGCCTGAAGCCATCCTGCGGTGTTGCGGCCAGCTCACAAGAAAGCGAGTTGAAGAAAGGAGCTCAGGGGCACTGTAATTCACAAACCTGCAGAGTTATAAATGACAGCTATCGTCCAAAAATAGACTGAAGTAAGGCTGCCAAGAGGACTTGAAAGCGGGGCAGAATTGCAGGAAACCGATTTCAGGAGGTAGACTGGAATTGCACTGAAAGCATAGGAAAAGAGGCAGAACGTCCACAATGATGCACTTGGCCAAAAAGGGCGTATGCGTTTTTTCCTGAATATATTCAGGAAAAAACGCATACGCCCTTTTTGGCCAACCACGCAAGCTTGCAAAGGAAATCTGCACTACAATGAAGTCTCACTTCCCCCCGGTCAAAAGGGCCATCTGAAAAAAGTGTAAAATCCAGAAAGGCAGGACAGGCCATGGAGAACTGGGAGCCTTGTTATGCTGATGGGCGGGATGTAAATTGCCAACAGACACTCGGGAGAAGTGTATGGTGTTTCCTGAAACATCTAAAAAACAAAGCAACAGAACCTAGGGCACTTCCACTTATGGTCCTATAGCTTAGGGAAATTAAAATCAAAAAGACACAGCCACCCCAAAGTTTCGAATGGCTCTGTTTACAAGAACCTCGTTTACAGTACAAGTTCAACATCGCAGAAAGTGAAAAATGGATAAAGAAGTTGTGGTATTTACGTACAAAGCAATATCACTCAGCAATGAAATCTGTGTCACAAGGCCCTTAGCAGCACAATGAGTGGATTCAGGTATGATGATTCTAACTGAAATAAGTCACACAGAAAAAGAAACATCATAAGATATCAGTAATACACGGAATGTAAACTTGGCTACACAGGAACTGAATTACAGAACAGAACAGGGTCTCAAATTTAGAAAACCAACTTATGCTTGCTTAAAGGGAAAGGTGAGTTGGGGTGCTGCATAAAACCAGAGATTGAAATGAGCACAGATAAAGTTCCTTAAGTTAAATATGGAATAGACAAGAGCTACTCCTTGCTCAACGAAACGGACTCAACACCGCATATTAAACGCCTAAGAATGTACCTGACTAGTAAGTATCTTACAACCTATGGATTGCTATGTCTCTGAAAGAGAATCAAGCATGTGTACAGGGGCATAAACACAGCAGTGATAGGATTGGAGAGGTTCGGTGAGCAAATGAAGACCCTTTGAAGTCATATTGCATGGTACCCATTACACGGGTCTCAACTCTCCAGGTTTAAGGTATTCTTCCTTCAGCTAAAACATGCATGTGGAACCTAGAGTATGATCAACCATGTGATCGGGAGACGTGTTCAAATATGTCTCAGTTTTCGTACCCTGGTACTCGGGTGCAACATTCCAGACGCTTTACTAACACTCTCCCGACTTGGAGAGTCAGTCCCTTTAACCTCCTGTTTGGCCCAGTTTGCAATTTCTGCGGAAGATGAACAGGAATAGCGAGAACCAATGAGAGACTAGCTGGAGGTGTCTGGACGGGCAAATTTAACTCTCATTTCCCACCAGGAAGAGGAATTAACCAAAGGCTCAGCGTGCCGTGCCGGAACCAGATTAGGGCCTGAAGCCATCCTGCGGTGTTGCGGCCAGCTCACAAGAAAGCGAGTTGAAGAAAGGAGCTCTGGGGCACTGTAATTCACAAACCTGCAGAGTTATAAATGACAGCTATCGTCCAAAAATAGACTGAAGTAAGGCTGCCAAGAGGACTTGAAAGCGGGGCAGAATTGCAGGAAACCGATTTCAGGAGGTAGACTGGAATTGCATCGAAAGCATAGGAAAAGAGGCAGAACATCCACAATGATGCACTTGGCCAAAAAGGGCGTATGCGTTTTTTCCTGAATATATTCAGGAAAAAACGCATACGCCCTTTTTGGCCAACCAAGCAAGCTTGCAAAGGAAATCTGCACTACAATGAAGTCTCACTTCCCCCCTGTCAAAAGGGTCATCTGAAAAAACGGTAAAATCCAGAAAGGCAGGACAGGCCATGGAGAACTGGGAGCCTTGTTATGCTGATGGGCGGGATGTAAATTGCCAACAGACACTCGGGAGAAGTGTATGGTGTTTCCTGAAACATCTAAAAAACAAAGCAACAGAGCCTAGGGCACTTCCACTTATGGTCCTATAGCTTAGGGAAATTAAAATCAAAAAGACACAGCCACCCCAAAGTTTGGAATGGCTCTGTTTACAAGAACCTCGTTTACAGTACAAGTTCAACATCGCAGAAAGTGAAAAATGGATAAAAAAGTTGTGGTATTTACTTACAAAGCAATATCACTCAGCAATGAAATCTGTGTCATCAGGCCCTTAGCAGCACAATAAGTGGATTCAGGTATGATGATTCTAACTGAAATAAGTCACACAGAAAAAGAAACATCATAAGATATCAGTAATACACGGAATGTAAACTTGGCTACACAGGAACTGAATTACAGAACAGAACAGGGTCTCAAATTTAGAAAACCAACTTATGCTTGCTTAAGGGGAAAGGTGAGTTGGGGTGCTGCATAAAACCAGAGATTGAAATGAGCACAGATAAAGTTCCTTAAGCCAAATATGGAATAGACAAGAGCTACTCCTTGCTCAACGAAATGGACTCAACACCGCATATTAAACGCCTAAGAATGTACCTGACTAGTAAGTATCTTAAAACCTATGGATTGCTATGTCTCCGAAAGAGAATCAAGCATGTGTACAGGGGCATAAACGCAGCAGTGATAGGATTGGAGAGGTTCGGTGAGCAAATGAAGACCCTTTGAAGTCATATTGCATGGTACCCATTCTACGGGTTTCAAATACCCAGGTTTAAGGTATTCTTCCTTCAGCTAAAAGATGCATGTGGAACCCAAGTATGATCAACCATGTGAACGGGAGACGTGTTCAAATATGTCTCAGTTTTCCTCCCCTGGTACTCGAGTGCAACATTCCAGACGCTTTACTAACACTCTCCCCACTTGGAGAGTCAGTGCCTTTAACCTCCTGTTTGGCCCAGTTTGCAATTTCTGTGGAAGATGAACAGGAATAGCGAGAACCAATGAGAGACTAGCTGGAGGTGTCTGGATGGGCAAATTTAACTCTCATTTCCCACCAGGAAGAGGAAATAACCAAAGGCTCAGCGTGCCGTGCCGGAACCAGATTAGGGCCTGAAGCCATCCTGCGGTGTTGCGGCCAGCTCACAAGAAAGCGAGTTGAAGAAAGGAGCTCAGGGGCACTGTAATTCACAAACCTGCAGAGTTATAAATGACAGCTATCGTCTAAAAATAGACTGAAGTAAGGCTGCCAAGAGGACTTGAAAGCGGGGCAGAATTGCAGGAAACCGATTTCAGGAGGTAGACTGGAATTGCATTGAAAGCATAGGAAAAGAGGCAGAACGTCCAAAATGATGCACTTGGCCAAAAAGGGCGTATGCGTTTTTTCCTGAATATATTCAGGAAAAAACGCATACGCCCTTTTTGGCCAACCAAGCAAGCTTGCAAAGGAAATCTGCACTACAATGAAGTCTCACTTCCCCCCGGTCAAAAGGGCCATCTGAAAAAAGTGTAAAATCCAGAAAGGCAGGACAGGTCATGGAGAACTGGCAGCCTTGTTATGCTGATGGGCGGGATGTAAATTGCCAACAACCACTCGCGAGAAGTGTATGGTGTTTCCTGAAACATCTAAAAAACAAAGCAACAGAACCTAGGGCAGTTCCACTTATGGTCCTATAGCTTAGGGAAATTAAAATCAAAAAGACACAGCCACCCCAAAATTTGGAACGGCTCTGTTTACAAGAACCTCATTTAAAGTACAAGTTCAACATCGCAGAAATTGAAAAATGGATAAAGAAGTTGTGGTATTTACTTACAAAGCAATATCACTCAGCAATGAAATCTTTGTCATCAGGCCCTTAGCAGCACAATGAGTGGATTCAGGTATGATGATTCTAACTGAAATAAGTCACACAGAAACAGAAACATCATAAGATATCAGTAATACACGGAATGTAAACTTGGCTACACAGGAACTGAATTACAGAACAGAACAGGGTCTCAAATTTAGAAAACCAATTTATGCTTGCTTAAGGGGAAAGGTGAGTTGGGGTGCTGCATAAAACCAGAGATTGAAATGAGCACAGATAAAGTTCCTTAAGCCAAATATGAAATAGACAAGAGCTATTCCTTGCTCAACGAAATGGACTCAACACCCCATATTAAACGCCTAAGAATGTACCTGACTAGTAAGTATCTTAAAACCTATGGATTGCTATGTCTCCGAAAGAGAATCAAGCATGTGTACAGGGGCATAAACGCAGCAGTGATAGGATTGGAGAGGTGCGGTGAGCAAATGAAGACCCTTTGAAGGCATATTGCATGGTACCCATTCCACGGGTTTCAACTACCCAGGTTTTAGGTATTCTTCCTTCAGCTAAAACATGCATGTGGAACCCAAGTATGATCAACCATGTAAATGGGAGACGTGTTCAAATATGTCTCAGTTTTCCTCCCCTGGTACTCGGGTGCAACATTCCAGACGCTTTACTAACACTCTCCCCACTTGGAAAGTCAGCGCCTTTAACCTCCTGTTTGGCCCAGTTTGCAATTTCTGCGGAAGATGAACAGGAATAGCGAGAACCAATGAGAGGCTAGCTGGAGGTGTCTGGACGGGTAAATTTAACTCTCATTTCCCACCAGGAAGAGGAAATAACCAAAGGCTCAGGGTGCCGTGCCGGAACCAGATTAGGGCCTGAAGCCATCCTGCAGTGTTGCGGCCAGCTCAAAAGAAAGCGAGTTGAAGAAAGGATCTCAGGGGCACTGTAATTCACAAACCTGCAGAGTTATAAATGACAGCTATCGTCCAAAAATAGACTGAAGTAAGGCTGCCAAGAGGACTTGAAAGCGGGGCAGAATTGCAGGAAACCGATTTCAGGAGGTAGACTGGAATTGCATTGAAAGCATAGGAAAAGAGGCAGAACGTCCACAATGATGCACTTGGCCAAAAAGGGCGTATGCGTTTTTTCCTGAATATATTCAGGAAAAAACGCATACGCCCTTTTTGGCCAACCAAGCAAGCTTGCAAAGGAAATCTGCACTACAATGAAGTCTCACTTCCCCCCGGTCAAAAGGGCCATCTGAAAAAAGTGTAAAATCCAGAAAGGCAGGACAGGCCATGGAGAACTGAGAGCCTTGTTATGCTGAAGGGCGGGATGTAAATTGCCAACAAACACTTGGGAGAAGTGTATGGTGTTTCCTGAAACATCTAAAAAACAAAGAAACAGAGCCTAGGGCACTTCCACTTATGGTCCTTCCACTTATGGTCCTATAGCTTAGGGAATTTAAAATCAAAAAGACACAGCCACCCCAAAATTTCGAACGGCTCTGTTTACAAGAACCTCGTTTACAGTACAAGTTCAACATCGCAGAAAGTGATAAATGGATAAAAAAGTTGTGGTATTTACTTACAAAGCAATATCACTCAGCAATGAAATCTGTGTCATCAGGCCCTTAGCAGCACAATGACTGGATTCAGGTATGATGATTCTAACTGAAATAAGTCGCACAGAAAAAGAAACATCATAAGATATCAGTAACACACGAAATATAAACTTGGCTACACAGGAACTGAATTACAGAACAGAACAGGGTCTCAAATTTAGAAAACCAACTTATGCTTGCTTAAGGGGAAAGGTGAGTTGGGGTGCTGCATAAAACCAGAGATTGAAATGAGCACAGATAAAGTTCCTTAAGCCAAATATGGAATAGACAAGAGCTACTGCTTGCTCAACGAAATGGACTCAACACCGCATATTAAACGCCTAAGAATGTACCTGACTAGTAAGTATCTTAAAACCTATGGATTGCTATGTCTCTGAAAGAGAATCAAGCATGTGTACAGGGGCATAAACGCAGCAGTGATAGGATTGGAGAGGTTCGTGAGCAAATGAAGACCCTTTGAAGTCATATTGCATGGTACCCATTCCACGGGTTTCAACTACCCAGGTTTAAGGTATTCTTCCTTCATCTAAAACATGCATGTGGAACCTAGAGTATGATCAACCATGTGATCGGGAGACGTGTTCAAATATGTCTCAGTTTTCGTAGGCTGGTACTCGGGTGCAACATTCCAGATGCTTTACTAACACTCTCCCGACTTGGAGAGTCAGTCCCTTTAACCTCCTGTTTGGCCCAGTTTGCAATTTCTGTGGAAGATGAACAGGAATAGCGAGAACCATTGAAAGACTAGCTGGAGGTGTCTGTATGGGCAAATTTAACTCTCATTTCCCACCAGGAAGAGGAATTAACCAAAGGCTCAGCGTGCCATGCCGGAACCACATTAGGGCCTGAAGACAACCTGCGGTGTTGCGGCCAGCTCACAAGAAAGCGAGTTGAAGAAAGGAGCTCAGGGGCACTGCAATTCACAAACCGAAGAGTTATAAATGACAGCTATCGTCCAAAAATAGACTGAAGTAAGGCTGCCAAGAGGACTTGAAAGCGGGGCAGAATTGCAGGAAACCGATTTCAGGAGGTAGACTGGAATTGCATTGAAAGCATAGGAAAAGAGGCAGAACGTCCACAGTGATGCACTTGGCCAAAAAGGGCGTATGGGTTTTTTCCTGAATATATTCAGGAAAAAACGCATACGCCCTTTTTGGCCAACCAAGCAAGCTTGCAAAGGAAATCTGCACTACAATGAAGTCTCACTTCCCCCCGGTCAAAAGGGCCATCTGAAAAATGTGTAAAATCCAGAAAGGCAGGACAGGACATGGCGAACTGGGAGCCTTGTTATGCTGATGGGCGGGATGTAAATTGCCAACAGCCACTCCGGAGAAGTGTATGGTGTTTCCTGAAACATCTAAAAAACAAAGCAACAGAGCCTAGTGCACTTCCACTTATGGTCCTATAGCTTAGGGAAATTAAAATCAAAAAGACACAGCCACCCCAAAGTTTGGGACGCCTCTGTTTACAAGAACCTCGTTTACCGTACAAGTTCAATATCACAGAAAGTGAAAAATGGATAAAGAAGTTGTGGTACTCATGTAGAAAGCAATATCACTCAGCAATGAAATCTATGTCACCAGGCCCGTAGCAGCATAATGAGTGGATTCGGGTATGGTGATTCTAACTGAAATAAGTCCCACAGAAAAAGAAACATCAAAAATTATCACTAATACATGGAATTTAAACTTGGCTACAGAGGAACTGAATTACAAAACAGAACAGGGTCTCAAATTTAGAAAACCAACTTATGCTTGCTTAAGTGGAAAGGTGAGTTGGGGTGCTGCATAAAACCAGAGACTGAAATGAGCACAGATAAAGTTCCTTAAGCCAAATATGGAATAGACAAGAGCTACTCCTTGCTCAACGAAATGGACTCCACACCCCATATTAAACGCCTAAGAATATACCAGACTAGTAATTATCTTAAAACCTATGGATTGCTATGTCTCCAAAAGAGAATCAAGCATGTGTACAGGGGCATAAATGCAGCAGCTATAGGATTGGAGAGATTCGGTGAGCAAATGAAGACCCTTTGAAGTCATATTGCATGGTACCCATTCCACGGGTCTTAACTCTCCAGGTTTAAGGTATTCTTCCTTCAGCTAAAACATGCATGTGGAACCCAAGTATGATCAACCATGTGAACGGGAGACGTGTTCAAATATGTCTCAGTTTTCCTCCCCTGGTACTCGCGTGCAACATTCCAGACTCTTTACTAACACTCTCCCCACTTGGAGAGTCAGCGCCTTTAACCTCCTGTTTGGCACAGTTTGCAATTTCTGTGGAAGATGAACAGGAATAGCGAGAACCAATGAGAGGCTAGCTGGAGGTGTCTGGACGGGCAAATTTAACTCTCATTTCCCACCAGGAAGAGGAAATAACCAAAGGCTCAGCGTGCCGTACCGGAACCAGATTAGGGCCTGAAGCCATCCTGCGGTGTTGCGGCCAGCTCAAAAGAAAGCGAGTTGAAGAAAGGAGCTCAGGGGCACTGTAATTCACAAACCTGCAGAGTTATAAATGACAGCTATCGTCCAAAAATAGACTGAAGTAAGGCTGCCAAGAGGACTTGAAAGCGGGGCAGAATTGCAGGAAACCGATTTCAGGAGGTAGACTGGAATTGCATTGAAAGCATAGGAAAAGAGGCAGAAAGTCCACAATGATGCACTTGGCCAAAAAGGGCGTATGCGTTTTTTCCTGAATATATTCAGGAAAAAACGCATACGCCCTTTTTGGCCAACCAAGCAAGCTTGCAAAGGAAATCTGCACTACAATGAAGTCTCACTTCCCCCCGGTCAAAAGGGCCATCTGAAAAAAGTGTAAAATCCAGAAAGGCAACAGGCCATTGAGAACTGGGAGCCTTGTTATGCTGATGGGCGGGAGGTAAATTGCCAACAGACACTCGGGAGAAGTGTATGGTGTTTCCTGAAACATCTAAAAAACAAAGCAACAGAGCCTAGGGCACTTCCACTTATGGTCCTATAGCTTAGGGAAATTAATATCAAAAAGACACAGCAACCCCAAAATTTGGGACGGCTCTTTTTACAGGAATGTCTTCTACGGCACAAGTTAAATATCCCAGAGAGCAAATAATGGATAAAGAAGTTGCGGTACTTCTGTACAACAGAATACCACTCAGCAATGAAATCTATGTCACCAGGCCCGTACCAGCATAATGAGTGGATTGAGGCACGATGATTCTAAGTGAAATAAGTCACACAGAAAAAGAAACATCATAAGGTATCACTAATACACGGAATGTGAACTTGGCTACACATGAACTGAATTACAAAACAGAACAGGGTCTCAAGTTTAGAAAACCAACTTATGCCTGCTTAAGGGGGAAGGTGAGTTGGGGTGCTGCATAAAAGCAGAGTTTGAAATTAGCACAGATACCGTTCCATAAGCCAAATATGTAATAGACAAGAGCTACCCCTTGCTCAACGAAATGGATTCAACAATGAGGTATCACCTCACACCTGGTAGAATAGGCATCATTGAAAATCTACAAACAAAAAATGCTGGAAAGGGTGTGGAGAAAAGGAACCCTCTTCCACTATTGTTGGGAATATAAATTGATACAGTCATTATGGAGAACAATATGGAATTTCTTAAGAAACTAACAATAGAATTACCATAGGATACAGCAATCCCAGTACTGGACATATACCCAGACAAAACCATAAATCAAAAAGAGTCATTCACCGCAATGTTCATTGCATCACTATTTACAATATCGAGGTAATGGAAGCAACCTAAATGCCCACAGACAGACGAATGCATAAAGCTGTGGTACATATATAAAATGGAATATTACTCAGCCATGAAAAGGAATGAAATTGGGTCATTTGTAGAGACGTCGATGGATCTAGAGACTGTCATACAGAGTGAAGTAAGTCAGAAAGAGAAAAACAAATCTTGTATATTCATGCATATATGTGGAACCTAGAAAAACTGTACAGATCAACCATTTTGCAAGGCATAAATAGAGCAACAGATGTAGACAACAAACGTATGGACAACAAGGGGGGAAAGCTGTTGGGGGGGTGGTGGTGGGAGGAGTTGAGAGACTGGGATTGGCATGTATACATTTATATGTATAAAATAGATAACCAATAAGAACCTGCTGTATAAAAATATAAAATAAAATTCAAAATTAAAAAGAAATAAAATTTAAAAAATAAAACAGAAAAAACAATTATTCCCTGCACATACATGTATTTATATGAATAAATTATTTCCATGCTTATATCTGTAAATACAAAAAAGAGGAATAAAATCTACCTTGAACCAAAAACGAAAAAGAGAAAAAAAACACAGAACCCACCAGTTACACAGAGGAAAACCGTATCAGGGCACTTGCTCCAGTTGTAAACAATTCTGAAGTTGGTCAGTGGTGGGGAATCGTCTCCCATTCAGCCAGCAGCCCCCACGCAACAAGCGTCCTCATTGCAAAGCTGGGGCACCGTGCCGAGGCATCTGTGAGTAAACGTGAGCTGAGCCCCAGGCCAGTTGCTGCTGAACTATTCCCACCCATCCCAGGTAAAACACCTGAATATATACAAGGACTTGAAAGCCTAGAGGAAGGGCCATAGAGCCACACGAGTGACAGCATGCCGGCCGACTTGGTGCCTGCAGGCCAGCCAGGATGGTCCTGGCCCTGGGTGCTCTTCTGGAAGATTTCCATTTCCCTGCCTGAGATACCCGTCCTGTCCCTGCCCCCACTGCTTTTTTCCTTCCTCACCTCTGCCCAGGGAGAAATTCCAGCAGCAGGTATGGGTGACATATCCTCTTCTTTAGCAGGTGGCAGCCTGGCAACTGCTGCAGAAAGTCCAGCAGAGCCCCACTCACACTGGGCCACCCACAAAGCCGTGGCCTCTCACTCCCTCCCACCAGCCCAGCCCCGAGACTACTGACAGGGCAGAGAAAATGGCGTCAGGCACGGCTGCAGGGGCTCTTGCTGCCTGGAGTGGTATTTATATTGATCTCAACCCAGGCACACCTGGGGAGGGCTGGCCGGCACGGTAAGGCTGCCCAGGTCAGCCAATCATCACCCCTCAGGGGCTCACAGTTGCAGAAAATGGAACTTGCTGAACCGGCCAGGTCCAAGGAACAGGTGTGGGCTCCTGAGAGTCAGGATAGACAAGGGGCTGCAGCTTTGGCTTGTTTTCTAATCATTTTATCTGGCCCATGAGTGGGAGACAACTTCAAGAAAACCCTCTCCTAATGAGAGGAACCCAGGAGTCAGGCAGAGGAGGGGTGGGTGGTGGTTGGAGACAGAGGCCTGGTGCCCCGGGTGCAGTGGAAGTCTCTGGAAGACCAGGTGGAGGGAGGCCTCACGGAGTGATGCCCAGGGTCACAGACCTGTCGCAGCTGCTGTTTGTTAGTTCAAGTCCTGCTCTGAGGTGCTCTGTGTCAGCTCTGAGCGACAGGTGAGCTGGGGGTGCTCTGCAATGAGGGCTATGTGCACGGTTCCTGTGTGCCCAGCCCTGCCACGGTACCTGCAAGGGTAGCTCTGTATCCTGGGAGGGGCCTGACCACGAGAGCCCCGTGGGCTGGGGTGGGGGTGGGGTACCTGCCCAGGTGAGCTCCATATTCTGGGATTGGTCTGACCACGAGAGCCCCATGGGCTGCTGGGGACCTGGTAAAGGATGTCAGGACAGTCAGTGAAGCCACCGAGGATATACCTCCAGTTGCTCCTAATTCCTACACCCTGCTGGTCATTCTACCAACCACCAGGACATGGTATTCTGTATTAGTCTTCAATGATGCCTTCTTTTGTATTCCATTAGTCCCAGAGTCACAAGAAATTTTGGCTTGTGAGTGGCAGGACTCCACATACAACTAAAACAATACTTCCGGGCCGTCTGGCCCCAAGGGTGCAAAAATTCCCACACCATCTTTGGGGAAAGCTTAGCTAAAGACCTAAAAGTTCTACCTCTGGAAAAGGAAACCCTCCTTCAATATGCAGACGACATTCTGATCACCAGCCCTACTAAGGAGGCCTCTGAACTACCAAGCCAATAAAGGATAGAAGTTGTCCAAGAAAAAGCTCAAATATCACAGACTGCGGTGACCTGCCTGGGCTTCATTCTCACAGAAGGTCAGAGAAGCCCATCCCAGGAAAGGGAAGAAACCATTTTCAGCCTTACCCCTTTCTAAAACTAGAAGACAGCTTAGGGGTTCCTGGGGAGGCCAGGGTTTGCTGCTTCTGGATCCCTAACTACAGTCTACTAGCTGGACCTCTATATGAAACACTGAAAGGAAAAGATGATGATCCTTTTGAATAGAATCCAGAAGTGGCCTTTCAAGAATGGAAAGAGCAGTCAATTCAGACCCTTGCCCTGGAACTCCCTAATTTAGCTAAACCCTTTGACCTTTACATTCCCGGTGAAAGGTGAATCGCCATTGGAGAATTAGTGCAAAAACTGGGACCACTTGAAATGGAACAATGCAAGAATGCCATCCAGGTAGGATAAACTACGGTCACTAAGGGGCTTGGCCCACTGCCACATCTGGCCAAGATACTGGCGGTATCTAAAAACCTGGAAATCAGCAGCCCAAAAGGCCACCTCCCTCCTAAGGGAAAAGGACCCCACGTGGTGATCCTAACCACCAACCATGCCCTGAAGTTGCAGGGTTCGCTCCGTGGGCACACCGACCTCGAGTGAGGAGGCCCTCCAACTCCAACATCCAGAGAGATAACTGGGGGCAACAGGGCACCATGACGACTCGTGTGAACATCACTTGACCTGGAGTTTCTCTCATAAAACAACAAGAGTGTGTCCCAAAAGAGTAGACTACTGCTTGCAGGACTTACTGCACCCAGAGGGGAGCTAATAATCTTGGCGGGGGAACAGTACACCACACTGTCACCATAGAAAAGCCTACAGACACCGTGATGATGGTGGCCAATAAGACCGGCTGGACTCCTGTTTACTTCAAAAGGCTGTTGACTCAGTAGCCATCATGGTCCTTGATCACCACTGACCCTGGACTGTCTGGGAGTTGAGCGGGCAGGGCTCTGACACCTGGTGCTGTTTGTACGTTAATTCAGGGGCCTAATTGAAGAAAGCGCAGACTACTGGTCAGAGCATCTAGGCTGGCAGAGACGGTCAGCCTAAGGTGGCCGAACAAATGTGGGGCGGGGTGAAACCGGCCCCCACAGCGTCTCTGCACATCTCTTTCCTGGACCCTTAAAGGTCATTAGAATCTATAACACTTCCAATGCTGGTGCTCAGGTGGACGAGCAGGGAGGCAGGGATCCTGGGGACAATCAACGTCACCGGGAGGCTGCTGGGGAGAAGCTCTGACCCTCACCCCAGGGTATGAGGGCTCCCAACTCAGCACTCAGCAGTTACAGAAGAAGGGTCTGCACCCTCAGCACTCCAAGAATGAGGAACGGGACAAAAGGCAGAGGAGGGGTTTGTCCCCAGCAAAGCCCATTAAAAATCCCTGGGAGATAAAAATAGAATCTGGGCAATAAAGTCAAGTCTAACCTTTTTTATCCTTTGTGCTTTGTCTAATTTCACGTGCTCCTAGGGTCCCGCATGCAGAGGTTCCACACCCGGCACTTCAGACCAGATTTCCTAGTGCAGAATGGCTGGGTCGACACCTCAGCTCCTGGGGCCCAGTGCAGACTCCACGATATAGAGCCTGAGCTACAGCCAACCCGGCCCTCGAGAGCTCTGCCGCCTCCCTCCCTCCCACTGACTCTGACAGGATCTCTACACAGCAGCCCAGCCCACAGCCCACGGGGTAGTGCATGCTCTCACCTCTCCATTCTCTGATCAAAATATAAAGTTTCCTTTGCTTGTGAGCCAAACTCAGTCTCGATCTGTTGGCCCCAATGACACTGGGCAGGGGGACACTTGTTGGGGTCCACTCTGGAGGATCAGTAACAGAAATTGAGACTATTGTAACCTCAATGAACAGATGTGTGAGCCAAACTGTAGTTAACATAGAACAGTGTATAAGGCTCGGGTAAAATAAGATGTTTTTAACACTTCCATTTGATATTTCCATCACTTTTTATAAGCAAGTTCAGTGAAAAGGTTTGTCTTATTTGTCAGGTCAATATTAGAGAAACGAAGTGATTTCTTTCCAAGGATGTACAGCTAATAATCTTGGTTAAACCTTCAATCTTGTTTTAAATGCTTTTCCATTGAAAATGATACCTCTCTTTCAGCTCCCCCATTTCTGAGAAGTATAAAATCTTATAATTTATTATTACCAAAGGGGAAAGGTGGGAGGAGGGATAAATTAACAGTTTGGAATTAACACATACACACTGCTATGTATAAAATAGATCATCAACAAGGAACTACTGTATAGCACAGGGAACTACACTCAAC
The DNA here is from genome assembly GCF_949987515.2 of Delphinus delphis. Taxonomy (NCBI): domain Eukaryota; kingdom Metazoa; phylum Chordata; class Mammalia; order Artiodactyla; family Delphinidae; genus Delphinus; species Delphinus delphis. Next base: position 88,445 of record NW_027193055.1, read on the forward strand.
ATTTTGCAATAACCTATAAGGGGAAATAATCTGAAAAAGAATAGATATTTTTATTGACATCATCTATCAATGACAGTTAAAGTGTAGCCTAAGGGAAGCTGGTGGTGAGTGCTTCTGACCCTGAAGACTTCAATCATCTAAAGTTTGGACTCTGCCTACTTCCCAAGGCCCTTAATGAACATATGTGTAGCCGTAGCTTAAAAACTTCCCCAGTTTGGGTTTCGGGGAGACACTGATTTTGAAAAAGCCCTGGTGTTCTCCTTACATGAATGGGACTCTTCCTACTGCTAAAACATGTCTGTCACACCCAGAGGATGGTGTACCGTCTGATCGGGAAGAGTTTGGAAAAGGCATCTCATCTCCTCATCTCCTGGTGCTCGGGTTCACCCCTCCAGCGTCTTTACTAACAGTCTCCCCACTTGGAGATGTCAGCACTGTCAACATCCTGTTGCGTACAGTTTGGAATTTGTCCAGAGGATGAAGCGGAAGGATGAGGAACAATGAGAGACAAGTCCTAGGTGTTCAGACAGGCACATGTCACTCTAATTTCCAATCAGGAAGACGAATTGACCAAAGGCTAGGGTTGCCCATGGAAACAGTATAGGGCTTGAGGAAATCCCGCTGCTTTGTGGCCAGTTCCCATAAACACGAGTTGAACAATGGAACTCAGGGGCAGTAAAATTCACAAAACTGCAGAGTTGAAAATATCCATCACTGAAAAATGTCTTGAGGAAAGTCAGAGAAAAGGACTTGTAAGCAAGGGAGAATGGCAGGAAAGGGATTTGAGGAGGTAGAAAGGACTCGCCATTAAGCACAAGAAAAGGAGCTGAACATTGCCAACATTGCAGTTGGCCAAAAAGGGTGTATGCGTTCTTTTCTGTATATATTCAAGAAAAGGGCATACACTTTTTTAGCCAACCAAACAGGTGGGCACTGGAAGTCAATACTACAAAAGATATCACTTCGCATCAGTCAGAAGAGCCATCCTCATAAAGCGTAAACAACAGAAATGCAGGACAGGGCAACGAGAAGAGGGAGCCCTGTGAGACTTATAGTGGAAATGTATATTGCCAACGGCCATTCTGGAGAAGTGTATTGTGTTTACTAAAGCATCTAAAAAATGAGCTACAGAGCATAGGGCACTTGCACTCATGGGCGTATATCTTGGGAAAAACAAAAATCGAGAGGACACAGGCACCCCAATGTTTACCCCCTCTCTGTTTAAAAGATCCTCGACTAGGATATAACTTAAATGTCTCTGGATGGAAAAAATGGATAGAGGTGTGGTACTTAGGTAGAGTGGAATATTATTCAGCCTGGAAATCAATGAAATATGGCCAGTTGTAACAACTCCGGAGGAGTTACGTATGATCATTCTAAGTGACAGAATTCAAAAAGAAAAAGACACATATCATAAGATATCACTTAAAGGTGGAATCCAAAATGGCTACACATGAAATAAATTACAAAACAAAAACATAGTCAAATATGTAGAAAACACGCATAAGGCTGCTAAACGGGAAAGGTGGGGAGGGGTGAGGCATCATCCAGGAGGTTGAAATTAGCAAAGATACCATTCCAAATACCAAACTGATAATCAACAAGGCCTACACGGTAGCTAAAAGAACTGCACTCAGCACACTCAAGTCACCGGAAAAGAATATATACGACTGGTAAGAATCTGAAAAAGAATTTATTGATGTCTCTCTGTACGTGAATCAAGTGGATGTACAGCAGCAAGAAACAGAGCTTTGAAAATCAGCTGTAACCAATATAGTAATAAATTGAAAAAAATAAACGACAGAGAGATAGAGAAAACCTCTTACAACTTTTCCTCAGGGACGGTGATGCAACATGGATTGAACACATCTAGACCCACAGCAGGATGAGACATAAGGCTGGAAACTGTTTGCACTAAGAGAAATGTGAGGTTGGGTGAGGAAATGCACACCCTTTAAAGTAATACTACCTGGTACCCATTCAATGGGTCCCAAATCTGCAGGTTCAAGGGATCTTCCTACAGCTAAAACATGCATGGAAAACCCAGAGGACTGTACACCATGTGATCGGGAGATGTGTCTAAAATGCACCTCATTTATCCTCTCCTGGTGCTCCTGTTCACCATTCCAGCCACGCTACTTAGAATCTCCCCACTTGGAGAATCAGCACATTTAAACTTCTGTTTCACACATTTTGCAAATTGTGAGGAGGATGAACGGGAAGAGGGGGAACCAATGAGAGAAGAGTTGTAGGGGTTTGGACGGGCACATATCACTCTAATTTCCCATTAAGAATAAGAATTAAAGAAAGGCTCAGCCTGCCTCGCCGGAGCCAAAATAGGGCCTGAAGCAATCCTGTGGGTTTGAGGCCAGCTCACAAAAGAGCAACTTAAAAAATGGAGCTCAGGGTCACTGCAATTCACAAACCTGCAGAGTTATAAATGAAAACTAACGTCCAAAAATATGTTGAGGTAAGGCAAAGAAGAGGATCTGAATGCAAGACAGAATTGCAAGAAACAGATTTCAAGAGATAGATTGGACTCGTCTTTAACGCACATGAAAAGCGGCAGAATTTCGACAATGATGCAGTTGGCCCAAAAGGGCGTATGCGTTTTTTCCTGATTATATCCAGGAAAAAACGCATACGCACTTTATGGGCAACGAAGCGAGCAAGCAATGCAAATGTGCACAACAAAGAAGTCTCACTTCCCACCGGTCAAAAGGGCCATCCTAAAAAATTGTAAAAACCAGAAATGCAGGACAGGCCATGGAGAACAGGGAGCCTTTATACGCTGATGGGCAGTGTGTGAACTGCCGAGAGCCACTCTGGAGAAGTGTATGGTGGTTCCTAAATCATCTAAAAAACAGAGCTACAGAGCATAGGACACTTCCAATCATGGGAGTATATCTAGGGAAGTCTAAAAATCAACAAGACACAAGCACACCACAGTTTAGGGCTACTCTGTTTACAAGAACCTCAACTTCAGTACACCTTAAATATCCCAGGAAAGAGAACAATGGATAAAGAAGATGTGGTACTTATGTACAATGGAATATCTCTTCACCATGAAATCAATGTAATAAGGCTAGTAGAAGGATAAAGAGTGGATTTAGGTCCGATAATACTACTTGAAATAAGTCAAACAGAAAAAGAAACATATCATAAGATATCACTTATAGAGGGAGGGTAAATATGGCTGCACAAGAAATGAATTACAGAACAGAACAGTGTCTCACATTTAGAAAACACACTTATGTCAGCTTAAGGGGAAAGGAGAGGTGGGGTGATGCATAAAACCAGAGTTTGAAATTAGCACAGATACCGTTCAATAAACCAAATAGGTATTAGACAAGATCTACACCTTGCTCAATGAACAGGCCTCAACACACCCTATACACCGCAGAGAAATATATCTGAGGAATAAGAATCTTAAAACCCATGTATTGATATATCTCCATAAGGGAATCAAGTGTGTGCAGAGCGGCACAAACACAGCAGTGAAAAGGAGCTAAACCCCATTATAGAAATAAATTTTAAAAACAAAACGCTGAAACAATGAAAGAGAGAAAAATTCTTACAAAATTTGCTCAGGGGCTGTGATGCAACCTGGATTGACCACATATAAACCCACAGCTGGATAAGACATAAGGCTGGACACTTGGGGCTGACAGGATTGGTGAGCTTTGGTGAGCAACTGCCGAAAGTTTAATGCAATACTTCATGCTACTCATTCCAAGGGTCCCAACACTCCAGGTTGAAGGGAATCTTCCTACAGCTAAACCATGCTTGGGAAACCCAGCGACTGGTATACCATATGATCGGGAAAGGTTTCTAAAACGCACCTCATTTTTCCTCTCCTGGGGCTCCGGATCGACATTCCAGCCGCTTTACTAACAACATCCCCACATGGAGTCAATGCCTTTAAGTTCTGGTATCGCACAGTCTGCAGTTAGTGCAGAGGATGAATGGGAATAGGGGGAACCAGTGAGAAACTAGCTGTAGCGGTTTCAATGGGCACATGTCACTCTAATATCACATCAGTAAGAAGAATTAACCAAAGGCACAGCAAGGTGCCCCAGAAGAGAAATAGGGCTTCAAGGAATCCTGTGGTTACGGGGCAAGACCACAAAAATAAGAGCTAAAAAATGGAGCTAAGGGCCACTGCAATTCAAAAACCTGCAGAGTTATAAAGGCCAACTATTTTTAAAAAATATATTGAGGTAAGGCTATGAAGAGGCATTGAAAGCAAGGCAGAATTGCAGGAAACCGATTTCAGGAGGTAGACTGGAATTGCATTGAAAGCATATGAACAGAGTCAGAAACTCGACAATGATGCACTTGGCCAAAAAGGGCGTATGCGTTTTTTCCTGAATATATTCAGGAAAAAACGCATACGCCCTTTTTGGCCAACCAAGCAAGCTTGCAAAGGAAATCTGCACTACAATGAAGTCTCACTTCCCCCCGGTCAAAAGGGCCATCTGAAAAAAGTGTAAAATCCATAAAGGCACGACAGGCCATGGAGAACTGGGAGCCTTGTTATGCTGATGGGCGGGATGTAAATTGCCAACAGCCACTCTGGAGAAGTGTATGGTGTTTCCTGAAACATCTAAAAAACAAAGCAACAGAGCCTAGGGCACTTCCACTTATGGTCCTATAGCTTAGGGAAATTAAAATCAAAAAGACACAGCCACCCCAAAGTTTGGGACGGCTCTGTTTACAAGAACCTCGTTTACGGTACAAGTTCAATATCGCAGAAAGTGAAAAATGGATAAAGAACTTGTGGTACTTACGTACAATGCAATATCACTCAGCAATGAAATCTATGTAATCAGGCCCGTAGCAGCATAATGAGTGCATTCAGGTATGATGATTCGAACTGAAATAAGTCACACAGAAAAGAAACATCATAAGGTATCATTAATACACAGAATGTCGACTTGGCTACACATGAACTGAATTACAAAACAGAACAGTGTCTCATGTTTAGAAAACCAACTTATGCTTGCTTAAGGGGGAAGGTGAGTTGGGGTGCTGCATAAAACCAGAGATTGAAATGAGCACAGATAAAGTTCCTTAAGCCAAATATGGAATAGACAAGAGCTACTCCTTGCTCAACGAAATGGACTCAACACCCCATATTAAACGCCTAAGAATATACCTGACTAGTAAGTATCTTAAAACCTATGGATTGCTATGTCTCCAAAAGAGAATCAAGCATGTGTACAGGGGCATAAACGCAGCAGTGATAGGATTGGAGAGGTTCGGTGAGCAAATGAAGACCCTTTGAAGTCATATTGCATGATACCCATTACACGGGTCTCAACTCTCCTGGTTTAAGGTATTCTTCCTTCAGCTAAAACATGCATGTGGAACCCAGAGTATGATAAACCGTGTGAACGGGAGACGTGTTCAAATATGTCTCACTTTTCCTCCCCTGGTACTCGGGTGCAACATTCCAGATGCTTTACTAACACTCTCCCCACTTGGAGAGTCAGCACCTTTAACCTCCTGTTTGGCCCCGTTTGCAATTTCTGCGGAAGATGAACAGGAATAGGGAGAACCAATGAGAGACTAGCTGGAGGAGTCTGGACTGGCAAATTTAACTCTCATTTCCCGATAGGAAGAGGAAATAACCAAAGGCTCAGCGTGCCGTGCCGGAACCAGATTAGGGCCTGAAGCCATCCTGTGGTGTTGCGGCCAGCTCACAAGAAAGCGAGTTGAAGAAAGGAGCTCAGGGGCACTGTAATTCACAAACCTGCAGAGTTATAAATGACAGCTATCGTCCAAACATAGACTGAAGTAAGGCTGCCAAGAGGACTTGAAAGCGGGGCAGAATTGCAGGAAACTGATTTCAGGAGGTAGACTGGAATTGCATTGAAAGCATAGGAAAAGAGGCAGAACGTCCACAATGATGCACTTGGCCAAAAAGGGCGTATGCGTTTTTTCCTGAATATATTCAGGAATAAAACGCATACGCCCTTTTTGGCCAACCAAGCAAACTTGCAAATGAAATCTGCACTACAATGAAGTCTCACTTCTCCCCGGTCAAAAGGGCCATCTGAAAAAAGTGTAAAATCCAGAAAGGCAGGACAGGCCATGGAGAACTGGGAGCCTTGTTATGCTGATGGGCGGGATGTAAATTGCCAACAGACACTTGGGAGAAGTATATGGTGTTTCCTGAAACATCTAAAAAACAAAGCAACAGAGCCTAGGGCACTTCCACTTATGGTCCTATAGCTTAGGGAAATTAAAATCAAAAAGACACAGCCACCCCAAAGTTTGGAACGGCTCTGTTTACAAGAACCTCGTTTACAGTACAAGTTCAACATCGCAGAAAGTGAAAAATGGATAAAGAAGTTGTGGTATTCACTTACAAAGCAATATCACTCAGCAATGAAAGCTATGTCATCAGGCCTTTAGCAGCACAATGAGTGGATTCAGGTATGATGATTCTAACTGAAATAAGTTACACAGAAAAAGAAACATCATAAGATATCAGTAATACACGGAATGGAAACTTGGCTACACAGGAACTGAATTACAGAACAGAACAGGGTCTCAAATTTAGAAAACCAACTTATGCTTGCTTAAGGTTAAAGGTGAGTTGGGGTGCTGCATAAAACCAGAGATTGAAATGAGCACAGATAAAGTTCCTTAAGCCAAATATGGAATAGACAAGAGCTACTCCTTGCTCAACGAAATGGACTCAACACCGCATATTAAACGCCTAAGAATGTACCTGACTAGTAAGTATCTTAAAACCTATGGATTGCTATGTCTCCGAAAGAGAATCAGGCATGTGTACAGGGGCATAAATGCAGCAGTGATAGGATTGGAGAGGTTCGGTGAGCAAATGAAGACCCTTTGAAGTCATATTGCATGGTACCCATTCCACGGGTTTCAACTACCCAGGTTTAAGGTATTCTTCCTTCAGCTAAAACATGCATGTGGAACCTAGAGTATGATCAACCATGTGATCAGGAGACGTGTTCAAATATGTCTCAGTTTTCGTAACCTGGTACTCGGGTGCAACATTCCAGATGCTTTACTAACACTCTCCCGACTTGGAGAGTCAGTCCCTTTAACCTCCTGTTTGGCCCAGTTTGCAATTTCTGCGGAAGATGAACAGGAATAGCGAGAACCAATGAGAGACTAGCTGGAGGTGTCTGGACGGGCAAATTTAACTCTCATTTCCCACCAGGAAGAGGAATTAACCAAAGGCTCAGCGTGCCGTGCCAGAACCAGATTAGGGCCTGAAGCCATCCTGCGGTGTTGCGGCCAGGTCACAAGAAAGCGAGTTGAAGAAAGGAGCTCAGGGGCACTGTAATTCACAAACCTGCAGAGTTATAAATGACAGCTATCGTCCAAAAATAGACTGAAGTAAGGCTGCCAAGAGGACTTGAAAGCGGGGCAGAATTGCAGGAAACCGATTTCAGGAGGTAGACTGGAATTGCATTGAAAGCATAGGAAAAGAGGCAGAACGTCCACAATGATGCACTTGGCCAAAAAGGGCGTATGCGTTTTTTCCTGGGAAAAAACGCATACGCCCTTTTTGGCCAACCAAGCAAGCTTGCAAAGGAAATCTGCACTACAATGAAGTCTCACTTCCCCCCGGTCAAAAGGGCCATCTGAAAAAAGTGTAAAATCCAGAAAGGCAGGACAGGCCATGGAGAACTGGGAGCCTTGTTATGCTGATGGGCGGGATGTAAATTGCCAACAGACACTCGGGAGAAGTGTATGGTGTTTCCTGAAACATCTAAAAAACAAAGCAACAGAACCTAGGGCACTTCCACTTATGGTCCTATAGCTTAGGGAAATTAAAATCAAAAAGACACAGCCACCCCAAAGTTTCGAAAGGCTCTGTTTACAAGAACCTCGTTTACAGTACAAGTTCAACACCGCAGAAAGTAAAAAATGGAGAAAGAAGTTGTGGTATTTACTTACAAAGCAATATCACTCAGCAATGAAATCTGTGTCATCAGGCCCTGAGCAGCACAATGAGTGGATTCAGGTATGATGATTCTAACTGAAATAAGTCACACAGAAAAAGAAACATCATAAGATATCAGTAATACATGGAATGTAAACTTGGCTACACAGGAACTGAATTACAGAACAGAACAGGGTCTCAAATTTAGAAAACCAACTTATGCTTGCTTAAGGGGAAAGGTGAGTTGGGGTGCTGCATTAAACCAGAGATTGAAATGAGCACAGATAAAGTTCCTTAAGCCAAATATGGAATAGACAAGAGCTACTCCTTGCTCAACGAAATGGACTCAACACCGCATATTAAACGCCTAAGAATGCACCTGACTAGTAAGTATCTTAAAACCTATGGATTGCTATGTCTCCGAAAGAGAATCAAGCATGTGTACAGGGGCATAAACGCAGCAGTGATAGGATTGGAGAGGTTCGGTGAGCAAATGAAGACCCTTTGAAGTCATGTTGCATGGTACCCATTCCACGGGTTTCAACTACCCAGGTTTAAGGTATTCTTCCTTCAGCTAAAACATGTATGTGGAACCTAGAGTATGATCAACCATGTGATCGGGAGACGTGTTCAAATATGTCTCAGTTTTCGTACCCTGGTACTCGGGTGCAACATTCCAGACGCTTTACTAACACTCTCCCGACTTGGAGAGTCAGTGCCTTTAACCTCCTGTTTGGCCCAGTTTGCAATTTCTGCGGAAGATGAACAGGAATAGCGAGAACCAATGAGAGACTAGCTGGAGGTGTCTGGACGGGCAAATTTAACTCTCATTTCCCACCAGGAAGAGGAATTAACCAAAGGCTCAGCGTGCCATGCCGGAACCAGATTAGGGCCTGAAGCCATCCTGCGGTGTTGCGGCCAGGTCACAAGAAAGCGAGTTGAAGAAAGGAGCTCAGGGGCACTGTAATTCACAAACCTGCAGAGTTATAAATGACAGCTATCGTCCAAAAATAGACTGAAGTAAGGCTGCCAAGAGGACTTGAAAGCGGGGCAGAATTGCAGGAAACCGATTTCAGGAGGTAGACTGGAATTGCATTGAAAGCATAGGAAAAGAGGCAGAACGTCCACAATGATGCACTTGGCCAAAAAGGGCGTATGCGTTTTTTCCTGAATATATTCAGGAAAAAACGCATACGCCCTTTTTGGCCAACCAAGCAAGCTTGAAAAGGAAATCTGCACTACAATGAAGTCTCACTTCCCCCCGGTCAAAAGGGCCATCTGAAAAAAGTGTAAAATCCAGAAAGGCACGACAGGCCATGGAGAACTGGGAGCCTTGTTATGCTGATGGGCGGGATGTAAATTGCCAACAGCCACTCTGGAGAAGTGTATGGTGTTTCCTGAAACATCTAAAAAACAAAGCAACAGAGCCTAGGGCACTTCCACTTATGGTCCTATAGCTTAGGGAAATTAAAATCAAAAAGACACAGCCACCCCAAAGTTTGGGACGGCTCTGTTTACAAGAACCTCGTTTACGGTACAAGTTCAATATCGCAGAAAGTGAAAAATGGATAAAGAACTTGTGGTACTTACGTACAATGCAATATCACTCAGCAATGAAATCTATGTAATCAGGCCCGTAGCAGCATAATGAGTGCATTCAGGTATGATGATTTGAACTGAAATAAGTCACACAGAAAAGAAACATCATAAGGTATCATTAATACACAGAATGTCGACTTGGCTACACATGAACTGAATTACAAAACAGAACAGTGTCTCATGTTTAGAAAACCAAATTATGCTTGCTTAAGGGGGAAGGTGAGTTGGGGTGCTGCATAAAACCAGAGATTGAAATGAGCACAGATAAAGTTCCTTAAGCCAAATATGGAATAGACAAGAGCTACTCCTTGCTCAACGAAATGGACTCAACACCCCATATTAAACGCCTAAGAATATACCTGACTAGTAAGTATCTTAAAACCTATGGATTGCTATGTCTCCAAAAGAGAATCAAGCGTGTGTACAGGGGCATAAACGCAGCAGTGATAGGATTGGAGAGGTTCGGTGAGCAAATGAAGACCCTTTGAAGTCATATTGCATGATACCCATTACACGGGTCTCAACTCTCCTGGTTTAAGGTATTCTTCCTTCAGCTAAAACATGCATGTGGAACCCAGAGTATGATAAACCGTGTGAACGGGAGACGTGTTCAAATATGTCTCAGTTTTCCTCCCCTGGTACTCGGGTGCAACATTCCAGATGCTTTACTAACACTCTCCCCACTTGGAGAGTCAGTCCCTTTAACCTCCTGTTTGGCCCAGTTTGCAATTTCTGCGGAAGATAAACAGGAATAGCGAGAACCAATGAGAGACTAGCTGGAGGTGTCTGGACGGGCAAATTTAACTCTCATTTCCCACCAGGAAGAGGAATTAACCAAAGGCTCAGCGTGCCGTGCCAGAACCAGATTAGGGCCTGAAGCCATCCTGCGGTGTTGCGGCCAGGTCACAAGAAAGCGAGTTGAAGAAAGGAGCTCAGGGGCACTGTAATTCACAAACCTGCAGAGTTATAAATGACAGCTATCGTCCAAAAATAGACTGAAGTAAGGCTGCCAAGAGGACTTGAAAGCGGGGCAGAATTGCAGGAAACCGATTTCAGGAGGTAGACTGGAATTGCATTGAAAGCATAGGAAAAGAGGCAGAACGTCCACAATGATGCACTTGGCCAAAAAGGGCGTATGCGTTTTTTCCTGGGAAAAAACGCATACGCCCTTTTTGGCCAACCAAGCAAGCTTGCAAAGGAAATCTGCACTACAATGAAGTCTCACCTCCCCCCGGTCAAAAGGGCCATCTGAAAAAAGTGTAAAATCCAGAAAGGCAGGACAGGCCATGGAGAACTGGGAGCCTTGTTATGCTGATGGGCGGGATGTAAATTGCCAACAGACACTCGGGAGAAGTGTATGGTGTTTCCTGAAACATCTAAAAAACAAAGCAACAGAACCTAGGGCACTTCCACTTATGGTCCTATAGCTTAGGGAAATTAAAATCAAAAAGACACAGCCACCCCAAAGTTTGGGACGCCTCTGTTTACAAGAACCTCGTTTACAGTACAAGTTCAACATCGCAGAAAGTGAAAAATGGAGAAAGAAGTTGTGGTATTTACTTACAAAGCAATATCACGCAGCAATGAAATCTGTGTCATCAGGCCCTTAGCAGCACAATGAGTGGATTCAGGTATGATGATTCTAACTGAAATAAGTCACACAGAAAAAGAAACATCATAAGATATCAGTAATACACGGAATGTAAACTTGGCTACACAGGAACTGAATTACAGAACAGAACAGGGTCTCAAATTTAGAAAACCAACTTATGCTTGCTTAAGGGGAAAGGTGAGTTGGGGTGCTGCATAAAACCAGAGATTGAAATGAGCACAGATAAAGTTCCTTAAGCCAAATATGGAATAGACAAGAGCTACTCCTTGCTCAACGAAATGGACTCAACACCTCATATTAAACGCCTAAGAATGTACCTGACTAGTAAGTATCTTAAAACCTATGGATTGCTATGTCTCCGAAAGAGAATCAAGCATGTGTACAGGGGCATAAACGCAGCAGTGATAGGATTGGA